>NC_056748.1:731163070-731463070 GCF_019279795.1 Protopterus annectens
GGAAACCGCAAAGCCTTCTTTAGTTACATCAGGAATCTCCATGACAAAGCCCAGGTCTGTTCCGAATTAGTACTTAAGGATAGCACTTACACTGAGCCTGTTGACTTAGCCAACCTGCTAGGAAATAAGTTCAGCACAAACTTCACCCCCTGGCCCCCCAAAGGCCCTTTTGACATCCCTGATACTTGTCCCGCACCTAACATCTCCCTGTAGCTCAAGTGTTAAAGGCCTTATCCAAGGCAAAGAACACAGCTTCCATGGGACCTGATAGTATGCCAGGCTGCATTCTGCACCATGTCCAGCAAGAACTAGCTTTGCTATTGAGCACCATATTCAACCACATCCTAAGCACAGGCTTCATTCCAGCAGAGTGGAAAACTGCCATTGTCATCCCCTTGCACAAAGGTGGTGCCACTACTGACCTTGGAAACTATCATCCCATTAGCTTGACAAGTCTGATCTGTAAAGCCATGGAGCATATTATTATGAATCTCATAAACAAGGACATAGGCAATCTCCAAGCATTTGACCCCACCCACTTCGGATTTGTCAAGGGCAGATCTTGCCTGTTTTACCTGGTTGACTTCACTGAGACTGTCACCAAGGCCCTGGATGAGGGAAAGTCAGTACATACTGCTTACCTTGACTCGTCCAAGGCCTTTGATGCAATCCTCCACTAAGGCATCATTGAAAAGCTAACACAACTTGGTGTAAATCCCTATGTCATCAGGTGGGTGGCCAACTGGCTCACCAACAGGACCCACAAGGTCAAAATAGGTGCCTCCACCTCTGATAGCAGACTTGTCACTAGTGAAGTTCGCCAGGGATCTGTCCTGGGACCCCGACTGTTTGGCATCCACTTCTCAGTGGTCTAGGCAAAGACAAAAGGCCTGTGACTGACTAAGTTTGCAGATGGCTGTAAGTTGGGTGCTGCCATTGACTCCCCAGATGATGTTAACATACTGCAAGAGGGCCTCACAGCAAGTAATGACTGATGCCAAAGTCATGGCCTCAAGTTAAATGCAAAAAAATATATCATCATACCATTCAGCAAAATCATGGCCCCTATTGATTACCACATCAATGGCAACCCCCTAAGTACACAACCTGTAGTGAAAGACCTGCATTCTCAGGTTGACAGCAATCTCACATTTGACCATAATGTAACAGCAGTGATCAGAAAAGCCTTTTACTTGGTTCATCTCATAATTAAATGGATTGTATCCAGAAAAAAAGGATGTTATTACCTCTCTATACTCTTCCCTCATTAGACAAATAATTGAGTATAATGCCCCGTTTGGTATGTAATTCTCCAAACATCTGCACCAACTGGAAAGGCCACAGAAATACCTTACAAAGAGAATCCATGGCCTTCAACACCTGTCCTATGCAGACAGGCTCAAATCACTATCACTCTACTCTGTATCATACAGATTGCTCTGGGGCTGCCCCATCTCTGGAATAGACTTCCCATACACGTCAAACACAGTACCTCACTGACCCTCTCAAGTGCAACCTTGATGAGTGGATGGGAAACCAAAAATTTGTCCCAGGAGTTCTACCTGTGTGCCTCACTGACAGGTGTGATAGGTGCTGACTGAGGTTTCTATTTTGGGATAAACTCTTGGCTAGGCTTGTAAGGGCCCCATGGCCATTAGCCTAGTAACCTCCTATGATCCTATGAATAAAAGCTCATCCACCCAACAGAGTTTATATATAAAACCACAGAACCATGGAAGCAATTAAATTAAACACTCAGTTAACTTAAAGACACATACCAATCACTGTATCGCAGCAGTACTTCGCTCTGTGTTGTCACTGTGCTAACAAAACACAAAAGAGTATTATTGGGTAACATGATACAGTTTTATGGTATGCATGTGTTTTTTGTTTGCCCATACTGTAATATTTATGGGAAAGTCAGTGGTACTGGGACCAAAATACTGAATTGTAATAAGTGCATAAATACATGTCAACTGCATTTTATTTTTTTTCAAAGTTTTTCTGATACTATTCAGCAATAAATTCTACTTACGGAGAGCAGGTGGCTTCAGACATTTGTGTTCATTTTCTAATGTGAGATTTCTATTTTGAAATTCTACATTTCTACAGCATATCCACATTATGCATTAAGATGGAGATTTCTACATCATACCCATTTCATGTATTACATAAACTTTACAATCCACAGGATATTTTAGTGGTATATACTGATTTTTACTTTCAGATAACATTCAGCATAGTGGATTATGACCGGGTCGCCAATCGTTACCTGTTTATTATGTGTTCAAAAACATGGATGTGCTCGCAACATGGATGCCAAGAAATTCACCTTGAAGAGAGGTGAATCTTGGCACCCATGTCAAAAACACGTAATAAAGGGCTATGATCAGAGACCCAATCATATTTCTTTGTAGAGCATGGAGCTTTATCTGCAGACTAGTTCCTAAAAAAAATTACCAAGAATGTTGATGGCTTTCAAAGCCATAAAGCACTTAACAAATACTATCAGAAAGACAGTGAAAGATATTCTATTATGTTAAAAAAAACTCAGGGGCACATTACTGACACTGACAGCAGGCAAAAACAAAATTTATTTTTTATTCTGCTGCCATTGTTTGCTAGTCAGTTATACCAGATTTAATTGCCTAGCGTGATACCTGATCTTAAAAAGTGAAGCAGGAGATGTTTAACTTTTGTTAGGATATGGTCTCACACTACAGAATCGCTTGTGACTCTATCGTTAGGCACACTGACGTCCCGCTCACCAGGCTGAACAAGGAGAAAGTCACAGTGAGCTGCCTGTCAGGCGCAAGATCTGCCACATAACACAAGCACTCAGGTCACTCCAAGGCAAGTACAAATATGACTCAGTCATTGTCCATGCTGGTGTGAATGACCTGAGATGCACCTCCCTGGACTACATGAAAAGAGACATAGAGGAGCTCTCTGAGCATGTAGCCCAGGCCGGTATGACCCTGACCTTGAGTAGCATCTTACACTCACCAAGAATGATGCCACAATATGAAAACAAGATGATCAATTTCAACAATTGGCTTAAGTATTGGTGTCATTCAAAGGAGATCCAATGCCTGTCAGCCTGGGATGACATGCTCGACAAGCCACGATGCTTCGCTAGGGACGGCTTGCACCTGTCACTCCTGGGCTTTCGGATATTAGCAAAGGCTCTTGCTACTCCCATAGTGCCTTTTTTAGGCAAGGCTCAAAAGACAAACCCACCTCCATAGGTATCACAAGGGATAAGAAACTGAGAGTAATGCTACTCAACGCCAGAAGTCTAAACCTCAAGATGCATGCACTCGAAACTCTCCTTAGCATGGAGAACATCGATATCTGTGCAGTAACAGAAACCTGGTTCAAGGCTCCCGAGAGCACCCCAGCACTACCAGGTTATACCTCATACCATGCTTTTCGGCACCAAAACTTGGACCGAACCACAAAAGGAGGGGAGTATCAATATTCACAAAGATACCCACACCTCCAGGTTGGTGGCACAGCACGAAGCATCAGAGACTATCTATGTGCAACTAACAGTGGGTAAAACTGCCTTCCAGTTTATAGCCTGCTACAGACCACCCTCCCAAACCCAGGAACCCCACTCGGCCTTCCTGAGAACACTGGAAAATATGAAGGTCTCTCCAAACACCATTATATTGGGCGACTTCAACTACCCAAACATAGACTGGGAGCATTACTCTAGCTCCAACACCCTAGCTCAAAGGTTCCTAGAATTTATAAACTCAAATGCTATGGAACAACTTGTTACCACTCCCACAAGAGGGGAAAACATACTGGACCTGATCATCACCAACATGGGGACTCTATGCTCCAGACCAGAAGTGTATCCCTGACTGGTAAAATCAGACCATAAACTAATCTCACTGGATATTCACATCCTGACCCCACCCCCTGCCCAGAAAACCACAGTGAAAAACTTCTCTAAAGCAAATTTCACACTCCTCAAAACCGAGGTCGAATCCTTCAAAGCCCCTGGGCCTGTGGAAAATACGGCCCAGACTGCAGAATCCTTTTTAAACGCATTCTATGAACACCTTCAGGAATTCATGGATCATGCAATCCCAAATAAAACCAAGACCCAATCCTCCAAAGGCAGACGTCCTGTCTGGTGTACCCCAGCCATAAAAAAACTGTACAATAGAAGGAGGAAGCTACTACATGATAGAGCAAAATCCCAAAAAGGGAAGGCATCTCTGATCAGTATTAGCAAAAAACTACGGGCACTCATAAAATCGTCTAAGGCCAGCTTTGAGAGAAAAATTGCACAGGACACTAAGGATAATCACAAGGCTTTCATTAGTTATGTTAGGAACCTGGGTGGGAATTCCCAGATATGCTCAGAATTAGTCCAAAATGACAAAAAATACACCAAACCCACAGACATTGCCAACATCCAAGCTGACAAGTTCAGCGCAAACTTCTCCCCCCCTCCCCACCAAAAGGGCAAATATCTGTCCCAGCAGAGTGCTGTCCCCCTGACATCTCAGATGCTCAGGTAAGAGCCACCCTCTCCAAAGCAAAAAACACAGCATCAATGGGACCAGACGGTGTCCCGGGCTGCGTCCTACATGAACTCCAAGAAGAGCTAAACCCAAACATAAAACTACTGTTCAATCTCAGCCTTACTACAGGTTATGTACCCAAAGAGTAGTGTACAGCAACAGTGGTCCCTCTCCACAAAGGTGGTGCCTCAACGGATCCTGGAAACTATCGCCCCATAAGCCTGACTAGCTTGGTCTGTAAAGCTATGGAAAGGATCATCATGGACCTCATAAATAAAGATATTGGGGACCTACAGACACTGGATCCTACCCAGTTCAACTTTGTTAAGGGCAGATCCTGCCTCTTAAACCTGGTCGATTTCTTTGAAACAGTCACCGAGGCCACTGACGAGGGGAAGGTGGTCCACACAGCCTACCTGGACCTCGCAAAAGCCTTCGATACAATACACCACTCGGGCATTATAGATAAGCTCACCAGCTTAAATATAAACCCCTATGTCACTAGATGGGTTGCAAACTGGCTCAAGGACAGAACCCACATGGTTAGAATTGCTGGAGCCATGTCAGACTCCAAACCAGTTACAAGTGGCATCCCACAAGGCTCAGTCCTGGGACCTCTCTTGTTCGGTATATATTTCTCGGAGGTACAGGCCAACACAGAAGGACTGTGGCTGACCAAGTTCACAGATGACTGCAAACTGGGTGCCATAATTGACTCTCCAGCCAACACAAGCATCCTCCAAAAGGGCCTCATAGAAACAGACAACTGGTACCAGAGCCATGGCCTCAAGCTAAACACCAAAAAGTGTATAGTCATCCCCTTTGGTAAAAACAAAGTGCCCACAAATTACCACATAGGTGGTAATCCATTAAGTACAGAAGAAGTAATTAGGGACCTGGGGACCCAAGTTGATAGCAATCTCTCATTTGACAACCACGTGGTTAGAAAAACATTTTATATAGCCCACCTAATCAGGAAGGGATTCACATCTAGATCAAGGGAGGTCATCGTGCCTCTTTACTCATCCCTCATCAGGCCCATAATTGAGTACAATGCCCCTTTTGGGATGTACCTTACCAGACACCTGCAGCAACTGGAAAGACCCCAAAAGTACCTCACCAAGAGGATCAAAGGGCTCAAACAGATGCCATATGCTGCCCAGTTAAAGAAACTCCAGCTCTACTCAGTGGCATACCAGCTGCTCAGAGGCGATCTGTGCCTGACATATAAAGCCATGTCCAACCCGGAATTAATGGACATGCTGCACCTCAGAAAATCCAAATCCCATCGAGCTACGTGCTCGAGAGACTTGAACCTCAGCACTGAAATAAATAGGACATGTTGGAAGAACAGATTCATAACCCAGAGGCTCCCTTCACTCTGGAATAAAATCCCAGTCCAGGTTAGGCAGAGTCCCTCATTGACTCTCTTCAAGAGGAATCTTGATGAGTGGATGGGAGATCGTAGGTTTACCCCGGGTATCACTTCTATGTCACTATTAGACAGAGGCACAGTATACTAACCTCGAAAAAGGGCATAGCAAAATTAATTTAAAATGGGTGGCGAAAGCCAAACACACTCTGGCTAGGCTTATAAATGCCCTAGGGCAGATAGCCTAGTATGAACCTATGAACCTATTAACTGATTTGTCCTTTTCCAGATACTGGAGCATAATCATCACACTCCATGCACTACATAAAGTTTATTCCTGCAAAGTGTGTTATGCTTCATCTGTACATCAATGCCCTGCCTAGTACGCTAGTGTGTGCATGTGTGGGCCTGTTCTCCTATCTTTTTAGTGCATTCCTTCAAGGGTATAAGTGTATTCAGCAATGATAAATACATTCTTTGTTTTTCTTGGAGTCAGTCAACACAATCACTTGTGCAAAATTTGTAGCTCATTCAGATGTTTTCTATAGTTGTCAGACTTTTAGTATTTAAATGGCAATCAACTTATTCCAAAATCTTCTACATTTCTGTATGTGGAGATCTTGGAGGATAAACTCTCCTTAAATGAACACTCTGATTATATGATAGAATTCTGCTGATCAGCAAGTACAAGCACCATATAAACGGTCTTTTCCTCCTGGTTCTTTATTTCCAGATAAAGATGCTTTTTTTAAGTTTATAGTTGACAAGATGGCATTTCTTTCTATGAAGTCATGAATGTGGCTTTTTTTCCTAAGAATGCTTAATTTGCATTAGCAGTCTCTTGGCTACTCATGCATTTACACTAAGAATCATCTTTATTCATGGAACCAAACAAGACCATGCTTGGCTTAATCTCCTTATTTCAGAAAACATTTTATTGTTATTTGCTGCTTGATTCTTTGCACTAAATTAGTAAAAGATGTGCAAATGTGATGATAACTATCACACGTGAAACAAAAATATCTACCATAATAAAGTGGGTACTTCTAAACCTGCTGCTGTTTAAAGGTTAACTTGACTGGCAGAAAGAATTTGTCAAAGGTGAATGTGCTTTGAGTGGCAATAGCAGATAAAATGAGAAAAACTGGAGTAATTAGTGAAGTACTTGCTTTGGAAGAGGTTAACAGTGTGAAAAGAATTCAAGGGGAAGTAAGGACAGAAAAAGGCTTGCAGAAACAGATGCTTAAAAATCATAACAAGTGCACCTGCTGATGTAATCGAATGTATCATAGCATCAAAGCATATGGATTAAATATCAATGAAGTGCTATCCAGCTTGATGGAGGTACTAGCTGTAAAAGAAACAGATTGTTAATAACTTGTAAAACACTTCAGTATTTTGCTGCAATATTACAGGAGAGGGTAATAGACTCTGTACTGTCATTCTAGTCAGTACGGTGACAGCTATACAAATTTAATTCTTCAGCTGTTCTTTTACTTATGCTTTTTTAACTTTAGACAAATATAGCTCCAGGATTCTGAAGTCTCTGTTTAGGTATGTTCTCCTTTTGTGAAGTGCAGACTTTTCAGAGTATCTATTTGGAGGAATGTCCCACCGTCCCCCATGCAACTGGTGCTAGGATAAATTCCTTGAAAAAAAAATTATGCCCCCCCCAAAAAAAAATGCTATATTCATTACCCTATTGGTGGATGACAATTGAGCACTCGAATTTCATTTGCCCAAGATTCAACTAGCTGATTATTGGTGTTCACTGTCAGCAAACTGTGCCAGTAGTAATGCCCTGTGGGGGGATTTTCCCCCTCTTCAAGTTAGTACAACTGTGGAGTTTGTATATATAAGTTTAGAGATGTGAGTGAGGGGCTTTCCACTCCCTGCAAAAAAAAAAAAACACTTAAAAAAGTGTTTTAAGCAGTTTTTTTTTCAGTGAATGCAGTCCAGGGATTCTGATCATCAGTGCATTTGGTTTCATCCACTCATATTTGAATCTGCTGTACTACCTGGGAATAGTATTCAAGTGTTCAACAAAAAGAAATATGAAAAATTCCTTGACAAACAGGTGACCATAACTGATGTGGCTATCATGTGAGTTAGATGTTCTCATGATTAATGAATGAAATTTTTATTATTATTTATTTTATTTTTATATTTGTTTACCAGGATGGTCCAGCTGGACAGCTAGTGTCCATTTTCAGCAAAGTCCTGTGGAGAAAAACTCCAGAAAAAGTATTACATAATATGAGCAATGTATACAATGCTGTGTGTTGGACTGTAATTTGTGGAACTTTTTAAGTGAGACCCTTTAGAAGAGGAAACTTAGAACTTAACTATTTATTCCAGAAAAATTTAATCAGATTTATAGAGACTGCTACAGGAAAAGAGTGGCAATAGGCAGTGTACTATAATAGTTTTTTGATTAAATTAAAGAAGGAATGAATTTTAATTGTAGAGAGGATGACTAAACTTAAAATTACTTTAACAGCCTGCATCTCTATTTAAACTGTCATAAAGTCAAAACATGGGACAACTAAACCCATCATATCTGTCTGCTACAACTCAGAGCAGAAAGAGGCTCATAAATTCTGTCAGAGACAAGTGAAATGAGTAGTAGAATCAGTAATGTTAGAGACAACCCGGGAGTTAGACCTCTGTGACAAATGTGCATATGGGATGTTTGCACATTTTTCAAACTCTGTGACCGTAGGAGCAATGTCCATCTCATACTGATGACAATAAAAAGGAAAAGGAATTAGGAATGTTAGGAATTTGTGAAGAAAGTTAGCTACTGAAGAAAGGTTCCAGTCTTAGGACAACCACATTGGACTGAATAAGGGATTACATAAATATAACTTCCATTTCAATTTTTTTATTTAGGTGCTTTGACTAAAATAACAGATTCAAAACCTTCATAAGCCAGGTAAGCAAATAACACACATATAGATAAAACTGGATAAAACATTGAAGAAAAAGACACCTAAGAACAGGTAATACATTTAGAAAAAATATCTAAAATAAAATATAAGCAAATCATCCCACATTATCAAATGCAAACTGCAAAAGATAAGTTTTATGGGACCCGCAGAAGCTGGGTGAAAAAGGGTACTTCTGCAGCTACTGAAGCAGCAAATTCCATGGGTAAGGAGTCTGAAAGGCGAAGAACTGGGTACCAGAGGTTTCCAAGTAAACCTGTGGAACTATCAGCCCCTAGAAGAGCAGTATGGTACCACAATGCCCTTAAAGTATGAGGGACCCAAGTTGCATATGGGTAAATACAGTAAGATTTTAAAAAATTATGCAAGACCATACAAGAACCCGGTGTAGATTACATATGATAGGCATGATTTGTTGATATCTGGAAGTACCAGTAAGTAGCTCGGAAGTGGAGAGCTGTACTGGCTAAAAGTGTTGAAGCTCAGAGTCAGGCAGTCACACAGGAGGTGAAGCTCATGGATGAATCATGACTCATGCTTCTTAACAAATATAGATTGGTGCTAGCAGAAGGGCTCAAGAAGATGACCTGTCATTGGCGATGACATCAGGAGAACTAGTATTATCCCCTGAGAAGAACAAAAGTTAATAATTGTAACGGTATCAAAAGTAAAGTGACTGGAGGTATCTCACTCCATTCTGGATCAGGGAAAAAACAAAGTATATCTAGACCAAACTGAACAAGGAATTGATCAGACCATGAGACAGGTTCCATCACCAAGTTAGAGTCTTCCAGATCCAAATGGAAAATCAAGTCCAAGATGTGTCTGAACATATGCACTGCAGAGGTAATAGGCCAAACCCCTCTCATAATACAACTAAACTCTTAAATCAGAACCACCAGTTTGTCATCAACCTGGATATTGAAGTTGGCAAGCCAAACGAGGTGATGGAAATCCAAAACAGAATCAATAAGGAAATCAATGAAGTCTCCCAAAACAGAATCAATAAGGAAATCAATGAAGTCTCCCAAAACAGAATCAATAAGGAAATCAATGAAGTCTCCCAAAACAGAATCAATAACGAAATCAATGAAGTCTCCCAAAACAGAATCAATAAGGAAATCAATGAAGTCTCCCAAAACAGAATCAATAAGGAAATCAATGAAGTCTCCCAAAACAGAATCAATAAGGAAATCAATGAAGTCTCCCAAAACAGAATCAATAGGGAAATCAATGAAGTCTCCCAAAGCTGAGTCATTAAGGAAATCTTACATTCTTGTTGCAGGATTGGCCCCATACAACTCTGTATACAGTAGATGTGGATAAAAACAATGTTTAATCCTGCAGAAAAGACAGATTAAGGAACAGTGAGGAAAATACTGTAGAAAATGGAGTATACAAAAAACATGTAATTGTAAGAAAATATAATCACACAGTGTAATGAGTGCTTAATGAGATGCAAATGACCAAAACAGAAAGCAGGTAGTGATTCATAACTGTAGGGCATATTAGGTACCCATCAAGTTGGACCTCATTACAAGAGCAAATAGCACAAAGAAACTTCTGGAGTTGCAACAAGCAAATACACTCAGGTCATCAGCAGTAGTGTTTGTGAATCAGCACGTTAATGGCAAATTATCACTGCTACCACATACTTGGTAGCACAAAGTGGTGGCAGGCAGTGCAAATGAAAATTCTACAGACAAAAAAATGACATACAACCAGGTAAACACCCAGCAATTTACAGACTGTTTACATTTTGAGACATATCTCATATGGGCATTTGTTGACATGTACAACCAGCAAGCAGGACTGAGAAGAATGCATATACTTCTATAACAGTTGACACCAAGATATGTGTATCTCCTGTCATACTTAATACAGGGACTTTTCTGAGACAAACAGAGAACACACTGAGTATATCACAGGCATTGTTCTACAAAATATGTCTCATCATCCAATGGCCCCTGTTAGGATGGTGTGCTCTAATAGTAAATTTATTCAAAAGAAGTCTGGGATTATCTCTGAATTGCCACATACTGTTAATCTTGCTTTTATCGGGAGACCTGTCGTAATGATTCCTTTGGCCCCCACTTAGCAGCCTCTGTAATGGGAACATAGGAATAATACTAGGGAAATGATTATTAGGACAATAAGATGTCTATCTATATAATGCCTAGCCATATACACCTTTACTTAGGCAATCTTGAAGGTTCTTGCCACCCTTGACAACTCTTAATACTTCTTATTTCCTAAACTGAGCAGGGTTTTGCATGATAAGCCAGATGAAAATGTGTATCTGCTCATTCAGTCCTCAAGACTAGCATTAAAGCTAGCCAAAGTCATACTTTGTTTGACCCATAGTGACAAACAGTTTCAAGTTTCAGCATACACTGCGTCAGTAGTCTATCCTTAAAATTAATCTTGCTTATGTTTTGGTGTAGGTTTAGGTCTCTGTCTAAATTCATACCCTGTCCCTAGACATGCATGCATGACTCTAGTACAGACACTTAGCTGTCTGCACCACCATTAGATACCTAATGCCTGGCATCTCTGTGATACAGTACTCTTTGAGGGTCGGATTAGGGCTGTGGATGCTATCTGCTTTGGATTCAGGAATCAGCTGACAGAGGCTGCATTTAAGATAACCATGATATCAGCACAAACACCAGAACCTTCTGAAGATGTAAACTCTAATAAAACCACACTGAGCCAACAGCAAATAGACTGCAGAACATTTTTTAATGCTTCTAGTACCTCGGCCACACTCCTTCAGGGAATATTTTGCATTAACAAAGCAATCCGAATTTATAGAAGTGAAATAACTTAACAATCAATTAAATAATAAGGAATGTTCCACACAATTCCCCACCAATCATTTAAAAAGACAGTGGATATTCCACCACATGTATCAAACATAACCACCATATTATACTAAAAACCTTTAAATATTGAAATTAACTTCCAAATTCATGCCATTGGGGTTCACAGTTCTGTAACTGATAATAAATCTAGATTCAAACTGCAAAAATTTCTGTACAAAATCATTATTGCTAGTCAAATCACATTGTAGTCTTGCCAGCACTCTATAAAAAAAACTGTCAGACAGACCATTATGCTGTTGTTCTTCTTTTGGCTTTTCCCGGTTAGGGGTCGCCACAGCGGAACTCTGGTCCGCTAATGATTGGCAGTAGATTTTTTTATGGTGCCGAGGTGCCAGCCCGACGGCCAACCTTCAACAAAGGCATGCCCATTCACACATGTCTTTCAAACACCACTCGACCACGGGGAGGACATGCAGACTCCACATAGAAGGCGCTCCAGCCAAGAATCGAACAGGAGAACCTCTTGCTGTGAGGTGACAATGCTACCGCTGCACCACTGCGGCTTCAGCCAGACCATTATGTACAGAATGAAAATGCTGAGCAACTGAACTGTCCAATCCTACATTCCTTATATCTCCAAGATGTTCTTATATTCTCAATTTTACTCTCCTTTTAGACTGTCCTACATACCACTTAGGGGAGAGCAATCACAACCCAAAATAAACACTACCGCATAAGATCCACAGTCAAAACGGTCACCTGCCCTACACTTTTTATGATTAATATCTGTTCCATTTAAATTCTTTAATCTACTGCAAACTTTACACTTGTCACAAGGAAAATAACCTACCCCCATTTTCCTTTCTCTATTTCCTTAAACTCAATAAATCCTTTAAATTGAAAAAAGTTAATTTCAATATTTAAAAGTTTTAGTGTAATAAAATCTGTACATCTATACCATACTTTCATCACCTAGAACTAAATGCAGCAAGACCACCCCTGCCACTGAATCTGGCTATTGCCATGATTGAAAAAGGTAAAATATCAGGTGGGGTGTCAGTTTCATTATAGAGTTCAGTTCCTACTGGGGGATAGAAAATAAGAAAAGATTTTTAGTTCTGGGTCCAAGAACATAACAAGCCATAAAAGAAGGTGGGCCTAGTACTGCTGTCAGATTCATGTTCACTCTGAAATTTAACTGAAACTAATACAAGTATGATATGGCTACCAGACTCATGTTCACCTTGAAACTTTGTTCAAGCAATCTATTTATGCAAATCAAAATCCTTTATGTCTTAGTGCTCCTGGAATTTAAATATTTGCTTTCAGGGGAACTATTTTACAGAACTAGCCAGCTTCCTAAGATAAACCCTTCCTGCACAATAGAAGAACTAATAATCAGGTATTTATTTTTGAACTTATGGTTAGGTTCTGGGAGATTTTTTTAAGTCAGAATTGTGTTTTATTTGTTGACCTGAAGAAAAAGTTATGCCAGTTTAGTTGCTTCACACGTGAGTATTAGCTAATCCACAGTGCTATATTATGCCCATTATTAGTTTACCTTCATGCTTCAATGTCTCCTTGCAGTCAACATTTCAGTTTCCCCAGTGCAACGCAGTTTAAGTCTTTTGTTTTAGCATTTTATTTGCTTTGAGGAAATTGGAAGCAGAAGTAAACAAAGCAAGAGCTCTAGGAAAGAACATTTAAGCTCTGTAAAGTATGCCAAGCGTACAAGAATGTCAGCCTAGATACAGAAATGAGCACCTCTTCTCTACTAAAATGCTCAACACTGTGATGCAACCCCTAATGCTGTGGTCTCACATGAACTTGTTATTGTTGATAAGACCGTATCACAGACAGACTCGTAAAATGCATGCTGTATTACAGGCTAACAGGGAATCTCCCTTTATCCCCTACTGATTTCATTCTAAGAGGACGACCAAAGCAAAAAAGGAAAGAATCACACACATTCCAGATGACTTAAAAGGTGTGTTTACTGCTTTTTTTGTTTAATTGATTTTTTAATGGATATTTGAAGTGGTCTTGGCCTATTTCCAGTCCATTTCAAGTACAATTCAAGCCACAAGGGCAAGAGTGAATGAAATAGAGGAATATGTCAGAGATACCATCAAAAAGTATGTTTCCAACAGAAAAATAAAGTACATGGGAGAAAAACATACAACTATAGAGAGAGTATGAATACACTACACAGACTGGCGACCAGCGGTTATGACAGAATCTCAAATTCTGGAGCTGGAAAGCAGAGGTATTAACCACTAAACTACCATACTGTTTTTTTTTTGGGGGGGGGGGGGTTGATGTTATGAGCAAAAGCAAAAACATCATGTAGGATGATTTTTATTCTTGTCCAGTAGGACTGAAAGAACAGAAAGACACAATATGCTTCTTTTCATATAGCCAGCCAATCTGGAATGTTACTCTTGCAATGCCATTTGCTGTAAATACTTTCACTTCATGTGGCTGTAGCTGTGAGCAATGACATGGTGAAGACTTTTACAGTTTGCCTGAGTGCACAGATAGGCATAAGCAAGTACTGGAGCCTAATTTTGCAGCACTGCATGTTCTAAATGGATTTTGTTTGCCCATCGTCTCTTGCTATTTCTCTTGCTACAGGCAAGTGAACATGAAAAACAGAACATTCTAAAACTGTAAACAGCACAGATTTTCCCTGCTGACTGCATCTGTATTTATCAATATTTCTAACTATATTTTTGAAGTAATTTGCTATTGGATATGCATATATACATAACATCATTTAATATATTAACACAAACAAAATAGTACATGGCTAGTAACCGATCTGCCAAATATTCTTTTTATTCCCCAAAAATGTCAGTATTTGTCCAATATATGTATGAATGTTAAGACCAGCTTTGGGTTGGCTGCCTTGTTTGGCAGGTGAATCCCAGTCCCCACAAAACTATTTAAGTAAAACCATGTTGCCCTTCAGTTCTATGTTTGATTTAATAATCCATTCACTATAGTCTAATATTTGGTGCAGAAACTCATACAGCCCATAAAGCAGACTGTTAAGCCAAACATACTAGTCATTGGCGACTCAATTGTGAGACACACCAATGTCCCCCTTGCCAGGCTCGACAAGGAGAAGATCACGGTCAGTTGTCTGTCAGGTGCCAGAATCTACCACATCATGCATGCACTTAAGTCTCTCCACAACAGGCACAAGTATGACTCTGTCATTGTTCATGTTGGTGTTAATGACTTGAGATGTACCTCCTTGGACTATATGAAGAGAGACATGATTAAGCTGTCAGAGTATGTGTCCCATGCAGGTATGACCCTAGCCCAAAGCAGCATCCTACCTTCACCAAGAATGATACCAAAATACCAACAAAAAATAATTGACTTCAACAATTGGCTTAGTTTCTGGTGTCATTCCAAGGGGTTCCAGTATCTGTCTGGGATGACATGGTTGACAGGCCTCGATGCTTTGCCAGAGATGGCCTCCATTTGTCACCCCTGGGATTCAGGATTCTGGCCAAGGCTCTTGCCTCCCCCATTGTGCCTTTTTATGCAATGTCTCACAAACAAACCTTCCAACATAAAAGATCTGTCAAAAAGCAAATTAAAGGTCATGCTGCTTAACGCTAGGAGCCTTAATCGAAAATGCACTCACTGGAGGTTCTCCTAGCACTGGAAGATGCTGACATATGTGCAGTCATGAAACTTGGTTCAAAGCTGCAAAGAGCACCCCTGCCTTACCAGGCTATGCCTCATTCTGCACATTCCAACCCCAAAATGAGGTCAGGAAGACTAAGGTTGCTGAAGTTTCTATTTTCATTAAAGACAAGCACACCTCCAGACTGGTTTGCCAGCATGATGCACTAAAACTTCTCCAGGTGCAACTGACAATTGGCAAGACACCCATCCAAGTTACAGCCAGCTATAGACCCCCCTCCATGACTCAGGACACCCACTCCTCCTACCTGGACCTACTTGAGTCCATCAAGGTATCCCCAAATACCCTGATCCTTGGTGACTTCAACTACCCCACCATAAACTGGGTGAACTATTCCTGCTGTAATGCATTCACTCAATGATTTATTGACTTCATCAGTTCTAATGAAGTAGACCAACTTGTCTCATCCACAACAAGGGGAGATAACATTCTAGACTTGGTTCTCACCAACATGGTTGACCGCTGCACCACCCCCATAGTAAGTTCTTCCCTGGTGAGATCTGACCATCAGTCTGTCTCATTTGAAGTGTCTATCCCATCCAACCCCCCCCCCAGCTGTAACCAGGCTAAAAAACTGACTACAACATTCTAAGGGAGGGTATCAGTAGCTTCACACCACCACCACCCTCAGTGAATGCAGACAAATATGTTAAACTATATGCCAGTGCAGTATACAAGCACCTGTACAACTGCATGGACTCAGCCATACCCAACAAAACTAAAGCCTGCTCCTCAAGGAAACACAAACCTATGTGATGGACATCCTCTATCAACAGGCTTTACAACAAAAGAAAGAAACCATTGTCCAAAGGTAAAAAGGCACAAATTCCCAACTGGAAAAACTCCCTCCTTAGCCACAACAAGCAAATTAGATCACTAGTAAAAACATCCAAAGCCAATTATGAATCAAAACTAGCATCCAAAATAAAGGCTAACCACAAAGCCTTTTTCAGTTACATCAGAAACCTCCATGGCAAAGCCCAGGTTTGTTCTGAATTAGTTCTTAATGGTACCATTTACACTGATCCTGTCGACTTAGCCAACCTGCTAACAGATAGGTTCAGTGCAAACCTCACCCCCCCCTGTCTCCCCAAAGGCCCATTTGACATCCTCGATACTTGCCCACACCTCACATCTCCATAGATCAAGTATTAAAGGCCTTATCCAAGGCAAAGAACACAGCTTCCATGGGACCTGATAGTATCTCAGACTGTATTCTGCAACATAGCCAGCAAGAACTAACCTCGCCATTGAGCACCCTATTCAACCATAGCCTAAGTACAAAAAAAAAAAATGAAATCCTGAATTCATCACCACAGCAGCCCAGATATATCTGACAAATGTTAAAATAGTAAACATTTTTAATATCTTAAAAACAACAAAAGCACATAAACAAATAAGCCTTCAAAAACGATAAGCACTTTCGGCAAAATCCACTTCATCAGATCATGATGTTCTGAGGTTGCTATTGGGTTAAAAAACATGAAAGTGGCCAATCACATATTCTCAGATGTGGCACACCCATTATTCCAGCCAATACTCAATGCTCCAATCAAAAACAAGAGAGAATTCTAACTTCCAGTTGACATCCAATGAGAATCTTTTTCAGTCCGGTCATGACCAATAACAAGAGTGACAACAGACTGGTTTAAACATACCATTCTTCCATCATTTGGCCAATGGGAAATCTTCCATGCATTCCGAGACGTGTCTATTGACTCAAGAACTCACCAATCAAGATAACCAACAAGCCTCCAGTGTTGAAAGTGGCCAATCACAATAATCTCAGATTTAACACACCCATTAATCCAGCCAATACTCAATGTTCCAATGAAGAAACGAGAGAAAAAACGAACTTTCAATTGATATCCAACAAGACGCTTTAGCTATCTAGTTATAACCAATAACAAAAATGACAACAGATTGGTTTAAACATACCATTCTTCCATAATTCATCCAATAGGAGATCATCCATGCATTATGAGGTGTGTGTCTACTAGATCAAGAACTCACCAATCAAAATAACTACAACAACACTGGAAGCTTGTTGGTTATTTTTATTGGTGAGTTTGTGATTCAATAGACACATGCCTCGGAATGCATGGAAGATTTCCCACTGGCCGAATGATGGAGAATGGTATGTTTAAACCAATCTGTTTTCACTCTTGTTATTGTCCATGATCGGACTGAAAAAGCTTCTCATTGGATGTCAACTGGTAATTGGAATTCTCTCTTGTTTTTTGATTAGAGCATTGAGTATTGACTGGAATAATGGGTGTGCCATATCTGAGAATATGTGACTGGCTATTTTCATGTTTTTTAATCCATAGCAGCCTTGGAACATCATGATCTGATGAAGGCAGATTTTGCCGAAAGCGCTTATCATTTTTTGAAGGCTTATTTGTTTATGTGCTTTTGTTGTTTTTAACATATTAAAAACTTTTACTATTTTAACTTTTGTCAGAGATATTTGGGCTGCTGTGGTGATGAATTCAGGATTTCATTTTGTTTTTTTCTTCTTGACCTGAAGCGTCTTTAGAGGGTGTGGGTTTATACTTTTTTTATAGTCTAAGTTCAGGCTTCATTCCAGCAGAGTGAAGAACTGCCATTGTCATCCCTTTGCACAAAGGTTGTGCCACTACTAACCCTGGAAACTATCACCCCATTAGCTTGACAGGTCTGATCTGTAAGTCCATGGAGTGTATTATTATGGACTTCATAAACAAGGACATAGGCAATCTGCAAGCACTTGACCCCACCCAGTTCGGATTTGTCAACTGCAGATCTTGCCTGTTGAACCTGGCTGACTTTTTTGAGACTGTCACCAAGGCACTGGATGAGGGAAAATCAGAACATACAGTTTACCTTGACTTGGCCAAAGCCTTTGACACAATCCCCCACTCAGGCATCATCAAAAACTAACAAAACTTGGTGTAAATACCTATCTCATCAGGTGGGTGGCCAACTGGCTCCCTGATAGGACCCACAAGGTCAAAATAGGTGCCACTACCTCTGCTACCAGACATGTCCCTAGTGGTGTCCCCCAGAGATCTGTCCTGGGACCCCTATTGTTTGACATCTATTTTTCAAAGGTCCAGGCAAAGACAAAAGGCCTGTGGCTGACCAGGTTTGCAGATGACTGTAAGTTGGGTGCTGTCCTTGACTCCCCAAATGATGTTAACATACTTCAAGAGGGACTCACAGCAACATATGACTGATGCCAAAGTCATGGCCTTAAGTTAAATGTAAAAAAAAGTATTATCATACCATTCTGCAAAAACATGGCCCCTACTGATTACCACATTAGAGGCAAATCCCTAAGCACACAATCTGTGGTGAGAGACCTGGGTACACAAGTTGACAACAATCTCATATTTGACCATCATGTAGTAGCAGTGGTCAGAAAATACTTTTACTTGGTTCATCTCATAAGTAAAGGGATTGCATTCAGAAAAAAGGAGGCTATTACCTCTCTGTTCTCCTCATTCATTAGGCCAATAATTGAGTACAACACCCCATTTGGTATGTACCTCTCCAAACACCTGCACCTACTGGAAAGGCCACAGAAGTACTTCACTAAGAAAACCCATGGCTTCTAACAGCTGTCCTATGTGGACAGGCTCAAATCACTATCACTCTACTCTGTATCATACAGATTGTTCAGAAGTGATATGTGTCTCGCCTACAAGGCAATCTCAGACCCAGCTCTACTAGAGATGCTCCATATCCGTAAGTCTAACTCCTCACATAGTACCCGATCGAAAGGCTTAAATCTAATATGTGACATTAATAAAACCTGCTGGCGAGACAAGTTTGTCTCCCACAGGCTGCCCCGTCTCTGGAATAGACTCCCTATACACGTCAAACAAAGTATGTCACTGACCCTCTTCAAGCACAACCTTGATGAGTAGACGAGCATCCACAAATGTGTCCCAGAGGTTCCACCTGTGTCCCTCATTGACAGGGGCAACAGGTGCTGATTGAAGTTTCTTTTTTGGGGATAAACTCTTGGCTAGGCTTGTAAGGACCTCAGAGCCATTAGCCTAGTAATGTCCTATGATCCTATAATTTAAAAAGTCTGCTAAATGCCAGAAAATGCACAATTCAACATTGGTTTTTAAATGTAGTGCAAAAGAATATATTCATCTGTCCTCTTCAAAAAGGTAATGCAAATCTGTTACTAGTTAAAGTAACAATGTGATGGCAGCACCAATGTGATAACATGTTATAAAGTATTATGAAAACCACAAAATTGTGTATAATATTAAGCAATACTCCTGCAATATAATACAGTACATTGTGTGTTTTAAACAAAGTATTTGATATTTTAATAGGCAGTTATAAAGTTGTGATCCATACCAAATCTTATTTTTATTTTATTCCATTTGCTAATTAGGCATTCATGTTTACAGTGAGACCCAGGAAGCATTTCTCTTTAGGTATAAAACAAGTATTCTATGAGTTGTGTAGATAAAAAATAAATAAATAAATGTAAGCCATGGTACTAAAATTACCTAACATTAATATATTTTACAAAACTATTCATTCATCAAAAAGATACTACTCAACTCGGAAAAATTCAATCTGCATTTTGAAAATGCCATTTTCCTGTTCCAAAGTCAACAAAAGATGGAGAAAATGCAAATACTTGCCTTTGTAATGCAAATACAAGAATCTCTCATTTATAAGTTGTAATTACTGTGGGCAAATAATGTCCCTGTCTATCCAGGGAAAGACAACTGCTACTACCCAGCTATGGCAGAAACAACCCTTCTTCCCCACATAAGGATTGCTGTCAGAGATCTTAGCATGAGAAAAGCACACGTATTGTCAAATGTCCATTCATGATCCTATTGTCACTAGTGTATGCAATCACTAAAAATATTTGCACTTTCTTGGGATACCGTATTTAGTAACATGACTGAACACAAGATGGTAGAGCATAGCAAAGCCAGTAAAGGAAAAAAGAAAAACAGGATTATGGAACTGATAGGAAAAGTGAGATAAAAAAAAACATACATTCATTACAAACATCAGGACCTGAAAGCAAGAAAAAAGTTAACAAGTAAAATATAGTACACAAGTAGTGCTTTACTATACCATAAAATAATAGGACAAGGAAAAGAGATAATAGTAATGAATGTGATACCCTTCGCCCTCGTGACCAAACCACACCAACCGTGGGTAAATCCAGCATTACCCACACCCAGGCATGGGTTATTGCTATAGTAGCCTACACATATCTTGCATTCCATAGCATTTTCTGAAAAATAAACTTAAAAAGCGTAAGATAAACAAATATAAATATTTTGTGAACATTAAAAGTTATTAAACTGTACAGATTGTGTTGTCAGTAAAACATATTCAGTACAGTGATATTATTTAATGCATTCATAGTCTTTTCCAGAAATACTGTTATATATATATTACAGTGCGCACAACCCCCAAATTATACTTTTTCTAAACTTTCACAAATTTGCATATCTTGAAAACTATAGCACTTAAACATAAATTGTTAGAATAGTTTTGTTAACCAAATGTAAGCATTCACATCACAATAAGATATTCCTGTGTAAGTGCATATTTACTGAAATATTTACAGAAATATGAAAACATATGTTCAATTCTATAATTACCAATACAAATAATACTTGATATCTCTCAAGCTGTGCAACTTGCAGTGCAAATATTAAAGACCATTTTCTTCAACATCATCTAAGGTTTCATCTAATGTAATTCAACAGTTTGTAAGTCACCTGGTTTATGAAGTATTAAGTACATACAGAAATATTGTTTATTTTCACAATTACTAACAACTAGCAATATTTCTAGTTAGTGTCATATAAACCAGCATTTTCAGTGAATTGTAGTGTCTCCCACATTAGTGTTCCACACGATTCACCTCAATAAAATGTAGGTCTCTCAGTCATAAAAATATGAACATAAATATAAAAATATGAAAAAATAAGTTGCAAACAAAGAATTTCTCCACTGCAGGACATTCTACACTAACAATTTTTGTGTCATTTTGTTAATAACTCCTTGCACTTTCTAATACTGCTTGTTATTAGCTGGTAAGTTACTTAGTTAAAGAAACCAGATCCAAAAAAGTTTTGGATGCCATAAGGAGGTATGTTTATGAACTGGAAGCAGACAAAAAAGCCTTTTAGGCTTGAGCAAGTTAATTATTTGTATTTTTATTAATTTTTTTGTAAGATTATCTGTTAGTATAGTCTGCATCACAGCATCTGTACACAATGATGAAGCCTATTCGGAGAAAGCTGTCTTTATTTGCCCCTACTCTGAAGTGTGTTCTTTCTAACCTAAATAAATATTGTGGTTTTCATGCGTTCTGGAATTCGTTATTTGTTTGTGCTGTCTGTGGTCTGTGCAGCATGCTTTAGGTGTCTTGCACTTTTATTTGGATTCAACATGTGAGTTCCACATAAATTACTGCCCTTCAGTATTAAACTTATAGTGTTTTTCTGTGTGCATGCACACATATATTATTATTATTATTATTATTATTGTTACTGCATACTACTAGATGGCACAAAACAAAAAGTGAAGACTATCCAAACAGTCTGAATTAGTCTATGTGAAGGCTTATGAATCCATGTTGGGTAATGCTTTTCCCCAAGCACCTTTTTCTGTTTTTACTGCCAATATTCAGGGCTCTGCAGAAGACAAAAGTAGTGTGTCAGTAATGATACTGGTTCTGGTTGAAGTACAGGAATAGTAACAGATGAAATATGTTGCTCCTTGCTTCTCATCTCTGATCAGTCCAGATTTCTTCATCTGACCAACATGGAGCTGACAACTGATGCCTAGAGCCACTTTGACTTTGTAGGACATGGATCCCAACTGCTCCTTAATGGTAGCAGGATGCCATTTATTATACCCATGGTGACTCCGGGTAAAGACCACCTTTCCACTGGAAAAACTAAATACAGCCCATTTTACTGTCCTTTATTCTAGCTTGATTTGTCATTCCTGAACAGTGTTTTGAAGGTTTGGAAACAAGTCCAGTCTTGAATGAGGAGAGTATCCCATAAACAACATGGCTAGGGTCTAATTGGTTACAGAAGGATGAGCACTATGGTAAGTGAACAAAAAATTAGCCAACTTTTACTGTGGGTAAACTTGCTGTTTGCCGTATCTCAAAGTGTCTGTTTAAAACTTAGTTGCTGATTGCCAGAGCTCAGATGTAATATGTCAAATGCCATTTTTATGAGGAAATGTATGGAAATCATTTGTTGTAAATGGAGGACCATTATTGCTTACAGGTTGCTATGGTGCTCTATTTCTATCAAGAAGAATTCAGTACATCAATGATGTGACCATAAGTAGTAGACCTCATTGTAAAAACCTCTGGCCATCTATAGTATGCATCAACTAACACCAAACATGATGTCCCCATAAATGGCCTGGCAAAATCAACACAGATCTGCTGCCAGGATGATGCAGGCTATTCGCGTAAGTGAAGAGGTGCAGTTTGTCTCATTCTGGACAGTCTGGGAGCCAATATACTTCATTGTCATCTATTCTATCTTGATCAATCACTGACCACAGTAATTTAATTTTTAGTTCTCAAAGATGAAATTGATAAAGTTCTTCTGTCACAATGCTGTGGGTATGATAATCCTTAACCCCCTCCCACATCACATAGCCAGCATTTAAGATACCTTCATGAACATTCTGTGTACTGCTGTCTAGCCATTCTGTAATGGAACATACGCTTGTAATAATAACTTGTCATGTCTGGTTTCTATTTTCAGCATGTCTACCGTAACTCACAGGTCAACAGTCTGGCTGAAAGAGAACAGATTTAATGCTTCTTTCTCCTCAGGTTTTTCTTGTACAGTCTCCAGTGTTACATGATATAAACCAACCATCTGCATTTACATGACATGCAGTACATATATATTCAATCTTATATTGGTATCCAACCAAAAATAATACCCATCACTGCATCTGGGGAACCACTGTTGCAGAAATTTTCTTACATAGGCTAAAACTTGAGACTGGTTGTCTGTAACAAGCATACATTCTCTAATGACTAGGTATTGCTTAAACCTTCTGACACCCCACACAAAACATAATGTCTGCCTGTCAATTTGGGAATCATTTTTTCTAAGATACAAACAAGGAGCATGAAGCAAACACTATAGGCCTCTCACATCTACCCTAACATGTGACACCTCTGCTGAAATATCATATGAAGACGCATCATAAGGTGTCTTTATTGGAAGGGATGGGTTATAATGCATCAGGAATGTATCAGAAGTGACTAGCCCTGTTGCCTTACAAAATGAATGTTCACATTCTTCAGTCCACTCTCACAGTCAATCAGCTTGTAGTAGCTCAAGCTCATTTAGAGGTCTTAACACAGTTGTCAGATTTGGCAAAAACCTGATGTTATAGTTTCATACCTCAAGAAGGATCTGAACTATGAAAAATGCTGTGGCCCTTAGTGCAACCTGAATTTTATCTTGACAGTTATGCACTTCTTGGGCATATGGGACATGACTTCAAGACCTCACATTTGTCTAACCTATTTGTTAGCCTGTACTACTCCAATCACTTCATGACTCTTTGTAGGTTTTTTAAGTGATCCTTATTTGTAACTCCAGTGATGATATCATTAATATAACGCTGAATTCTGAGCACTTGCCGGTGGACCTGATCCATTGCCCACTGATAGATAGCTAAGGTAGACGCTGCCCCAGACACCTGTCTGTTGTAATAGTACCCTATGACTGTAGTGATTATTAGGAGTACCTTCTTCTTCTTCTTCCTCCTCCTCCTCTATCTAGAGGTAGGCATCACCCAAATCTACCTTCCAAAAGCACTGTCCACTAGACAGCCTATCAAAAATGCCCACACTCCTTGGTAAAGAATACTATTCAGTTTGCTGAGTTAATTGTGACTTTAAACTGCCCCACAGAGTCTGCCCTGTGCATATTTACTACACAGATGACTGGTGTCATCCACTGCCTCCAGTCTACTTTCCAAAATAATATTCCATATGTTTCCAGCCAATTCATCTCCATTGTAGTAAGTGCACAGATGGAATCTTAGTTTTTGAAAGTAGACTGGACCTGTTTTGCAAAACAATGGAGTTATGGAGGCATCTTCTCATTGAGTAACATTTTACCCCTAATGTGCTAAATGGTACCAATACCACTTTGAAATAAATGGTAGCATCTCCCAATATCTGTTTCAGTTTTGCCTCTGTAGTTTGCAATATATTTTGAGCTTGATCTAGGAGAAATCTACAGAGTCACATTTAACATGCAAGGACCCATAGGTGATGTACTGCGTCTCAGTTCTCTTTACTGACATAGTTTCACTTTCATTCTTACACAAGCAAAGTTCAAGACATTAGCAATCAACATCACTGCACATCAGTCTGAGGTAAACATTGATAACAATTCACAGATCAGGCATGCATATTACTTTTATTAGTATTCAACAAAATCCTAAAATATGGAGTTCTCAAATAGCAACACCAACTACATGACACTAAACTGCACAAAGGCATGAAGTAAGGCATGCAGAAGTTAGAAATAGTTTTACACCTTGTCAAAAAATAACTACTCTAAACAGCAACACAGTTTCTTATAAGCTTTGATTATAAAGGCAAAAATATGACTGATTACGTTATTTCTTTGCCAAATAAGCAGTTTTGTTATAGAATTCATTTATGGCTACAAGTACATTAATTCAGGACTGTCTTTCCTTAGATGTCTTCCTCCAAATAAGACAACTTTAGTCTTGATGTACAATTCTATCCCATTGTTAGAAAGAAATCTCTCTAAGATGAAGAAATCTGCCTGGAAAGGGGACTCATAACAGATATATATGGGAAGTCTGATGTTTTAACTTTCCTGGAAGCTTCCAACAGATTGTATTAAAATGTTTACATCTTCCGTGACCCTTGATTATCTTATAATGCATCCCTGTTGAATGAATTCACCTATTTTGAGTGGCTACTTTGTTTCAGTATCATTTGCCCTGCACAAAGATTTCCCAAGGAATCTGTGGAGAACCATTCTCCAGAGGAACTTCCTCCAAATTCTCTTCATCCTTTCACTAAAATGGAAGTCTGAAGAAAGTAGCTGACAAGACAAAGAGGAGACACTTATAAAGAATATATTTTAGTCAGTTTATTCTCCCTGAAACTGAAAGTGGGAATCTCTCTCATTGGGCAGACTCAAACCTTCAAACGTACAGATTTTCGCAGAATGTCCAGATTCTTGCTTCATATATTCGGTTAGTTTTTCATATAATTGTGTTTTTTGGCAAATTAGGGGCAAATCATTTAAGACTGAAGTTAGAAAATAATGACAGACATTTGAGTTTCAGACTTCATACCCTTCAGAAAATTCATGTTAATGCAAAACCTGTTATTCTATCAACTTTCTAAGTTTGTAAGAGCAATATGTGAAAATTGTCCCTATTTTTGGGCCTTTGTCCCACTTTTATAAATGATTTTGGCCAGATTTCTTGCTCTAAGAGGTTTAGAGGTATGGGAAGTCTGTATAGTACAATACTGTTCAACTTGCTTCAGGTTTTTCTTCAATGCAAGAAATGGATCAACCATATATAATCTACCTAAATATTTCAGATCTATTAACAATCATGCATCATAGGATCATAGCAAGTTACTAGGCTACTGGCCCTGAGGCCTTTATAAGCCTAGCCAATAAATTAGCCCATGTTCCCACAAGTCAGCACCTGATGCCCCTGTCCAGCAGGGACACAGGTGAAATCCCAGGGTTGTATTTTCTATTTCCCACCCAGTCATCTAGGTACCTCTTAAAGAGTGATAATGAAGTATTCTGCTTGATGTGGACAGGGAGTGTATTGCAAAGATGGGGGAGTCTCTGGGAGACAAAGTTGTCCCCTCAGCAAGTCTTATTGATGTTGCAGACCGATCACCTCTGAGGAGTCTGTATGAGACAGAGTAGGGGGACAGGGCTTCTAGCCTGTCCATGAAGGATAGATTTTTGAAGCCCTGGTTTCTCCTGGTCAGGAACCTCTGTGGTCTCTCCAGCTGCTGCATGTGCTTCATGAGGTACACGATGAAAGCACATTATACTTGATGATGGGCCTGATAAGGGAGGACTACAGGGAAGTTATGACTTCCTTGTTCCTAGAGGAAATACCCTTAATAATGAGGTGAGCCATGTAGAAAGCTCTCCATACAATGGAGGCAACATGCAGGTCAAAAGTTAGATTGTTATCAACTTGGGTGCCCAGGTACCTCACAACTGCTTGCATGCTTAGGACATTGTTATTAATTTGATAATTTGTGGAGACGTCACTATCCCCAAAGGGAATGATGATGCATTTTTTGGCATTTAGTTTGAAGCCATGTTCCTGGCACCAGTCATTTGTCTGGGTGAGACCCTCTTGTAGTATGTCTACATCACTAGGAGAGTTGATGACACTGTCCAAATTGCAGTCATCTGCAAACTTGATCAGCCATAGATGCCTGGTTTTGGCTTGCACCTCAGAGAAGTATATTCCAAACAGCAGATGCCCCAAGACCGATGACTGAGATATGCCGCTCATTACGGGTCTACTACTTGAGGTAGCTTCCCCTATTTTGACTGAGTGAGTTCTATCAGTGAGGCAGTTTGCTACCCATCTGGTCACATACGGATTTATGCCAAGCTGGGATAGTTTATCTATTATGGCTGAGTGGGGAATACTGTTGAAGGCCTTGGCCAGGTCAAGGTAGGTGGCATAAACTGTCTTCCCCTCATTCATCGCTTTGGAGACTGACTTAAAGAAATCTACCAAATTTAACAGGCATGATCTCCCCTTGACAAAACCAAACTGTGTGGGATCAAGAATTTGGAGGTTTCCAATGTCCTTGTTAATGTAGTCCATGATAATGCATTCCATGGCCTTGCAAATCAGGCTAGTTAGGCTGATGGGTCTATAAATGCCTGGATTGGATGCTCCAACTATGTGCAGAGGGATGACATTGGCCATCCTCCACTCAGCTGGGATGAAACTGGTACTCATTTTGAATAGGGTGCCTCATGGTGTTATGAGTTCCTGCCTGAGTTGATGCAGGATGCATCCTGGGATGTTACTGGGTCCCATGGAAGCTGTGTTTTTAGCCTTTGAGAGAGCAGTAATGACTTGCTCCCTAGAGATAAGGGGAGAGAGGCAGGTGCTGGGGTTATTCTGGATTACTGATGTGAGGGACAGAGGGGTGAGGTTTTCATTGAACCTGCCTGCAGCAGGTTGGCTATATCCACAACATTTGTGTAGTTGATGTCCTTGACTATCAGTTCTGCACAGATCTGGTTGTTTCCCCTTAGACTACAGATGTATGCAAAGAAGGCCTTTTGACTGTCTTTAGTAGATGTGGCCAATTTGGCCTTGAAGTTAGCTTTGGAGGACTTCACTAATACCCTAATTTGCCTGTTTAGGCCAAGGAAAGATTGTTTCCAATTTGGCACCTGTTCCTTCTTGGTCCTGGACAGCAATTTTTTATTTTTGTTGTAGAGTTTATTTATAGCCAATGTCCACCAGACAGGTTTAATTTTCCTAAAGGAAAAGGATTTTGTCCTGTCAGGTATTACTGAATCTATGCATTTATATAAATGTTTGTATAGTACTTTGGTGTAGGTTTGGACATTAGTGCAAGTTCCAGCTGTTAGGGAGGGGGCTGTGAAGCAGTTTAGACCTTCCCTCAGGAGGCTGTATCAGCTTTGGAGAAGTTTTTTTTTTTGTTTAACCCTAGCTGAGGCAGGTCAGGTGAGATGGTGACTTTGAAGGTGAGCACTTTGCGATCTGATCTTATCAGGGATGATGACATTGTGGGAATACTTCAGTGGTTTCCTATGTTGGTTAGTGCCAAGTCCAAGATGTTGTCACCTTTTGTGGGGGTGTCAACCAGCTGGTACAAGGCACTGGCATTGAAGAAGTCAAGGAATCTTTGAGCATTTGTGTTCTGGCTCAAGGATTTTGTCCAATCATTGGTTGGGTAGTTAAAATCGCCCAGGATCAGGGTGTAGGGTTGAATCTTAATAGATTCGAGGAGGTCCACTTAGGTGGGGTGGGCATCCTGAGTCAACACTGGAGGCCTGTAGTTAACTATGATTTGAATAAGGGTCTTGTCAACCAGTAAATGCACATAGAGTGTCTCCTGTACTGTTTGACCAGTCTAGAGGTGTGTATATCTTTAATATATATTGAAACACCACCTCCTTTGGCTTTGCTGCCCACAATTTGGGGTCTGTATGTATGACAGAATGAGTAAAAAGGTAAGACTGGGGTGCTCTCCACAGCTCTGAACCAGGTTTCTGTGACTGCCCAGATGTCAGCATTTTCCAGGGTTAACAATGATTGCGTGCAGTTTCATGTTGAGGCTCCTAGCATTCAGCAGCATGACCTTTAAATTGCATTTAGATGAGATTTTCACGTAGGTAGTTTTGACCTCAAGACATTACCTAAAAAAGGCACTATAGGGGAAGCAGGAACCTATGCCAGGTGCCTAAAGCCCAACAGAAACAGATGCAAGCCATCTCTGGCAAAGCATCGTGGACTGTCAGTTATGTCTTCCCAGGCTGACAGGTACTGGATCCTCTTAGAATGACACCAGAAACTAAGACAATTGTTAAAGTCAATCATTTTTTGTTTGTATTGAGGTGTCATTCTGGGTTACGGTAGAATGCTGCTTACGTCTAGTGACATATCTGCCTAGAACACATATTCAGTGAGTTTGATCATGTCTCTCTTCATATAGTCCAGAGAGGTATGTCTCAAATCATTCATGCCAACATGTACTATAACAGATTCATAGCTGTACTTGTTGAGGGACTTGAATACATGGGTGATGTGGCAGATTCTGGCACCTGACAAACAACTTTCTCCTTATCCAGCCTGGTGAGGGGCACATCTGTGTGTCTCACAATGGAGTCTCCTATGATGAATATATTGGGTTTATGGTTAAGCCTTGATGACTGTGAGATCCAGACACAAAAGTCCAGATTTAGTTATTTCTGTTTTATATGTTTTATATCCTGAAAGATCTTCTAACTTTTAATTGTCAATTTACTTCAGTGCAATTTGGAGAAGAATTCAACACAGTAGCTATATTAGCTCCAAAAAGACATAAAGGCTTAGCTAGAGCTTGATAAATGTCTCACATAACTCCAAAGCCACTTCTGTGCTGATATTTGGAGCATTAGAATTGTTAGCAGCATCATTATTACCTGCTCTTGATGGACTTCAGTATACCAGCTGAAGTGCTTAGCTGAGCAACCAAAGAAATGTTGCTACAGAGAATCCAATTCAAAAGGGTCTCCTGCATCCAAAATTGTATTGAAACTTAGGATGTTAAGTGAAATTACACACATAGTATTACTGTGAAAGATTATCTTCTACATTTAACAACTAAGTGTGCTAGTTTGACATATGTTAACTTCAAATTTAGTTTTAGAGCTGTTTAAGTATGTTACCTTGTTATTAGCTGCTTGTGAACTGGTGATCTTTGTGTACATTTTTAAACGGGTGTATTTTAAATGCTAAATCTGTTCTAAAAAAAGTCAGAAACATTTTAAGAGAATTTGCAAACTAAATGGGTATCTCTGTCACTGTCCATTTTTGAATTATTTTTTTTTATTTTGAGTTTTAATTTAACAGTTATTAAGGTTATCTGTGTGGGTAGATGTATAGCCAGTTAAAATATCTATTTGATGTTTGATGGCTTAATATTTAGGCCCTGACCTTTTTCAAGTTTTATAGCATCTGAAATTGTTGAAGAATGGTTGTGATGGTAGACTGTTAGGGAAAGAAGAGTTACAGTGGAAGCCAGGACTGGTGTAGCCTTGCTTATGTTGATTTACATAATGATCTAAATGGTTGGGTAAGAAAGGGTGTGGTTTCCAGGAATAGTGGCATCCATAATCTTTAAAGTGACTGATGCAGTGATGAATGACAAATGACATGGTGCCAAGACATTTGTAAGAGAGCACCATTTGGAAATCAGTTATCTCAGAGACAACGGAAACTATAAGAATGGAAAATTAGGCAACCACAACGACAGGTAGTATAGGTTAAACCTGAATATATGGGTACAGTAGAAGGGCAAAGGACCATAAAAAAATTATCAATGCTGAACTGGGTAGAATTATGAGGTTTCCTGAAGGCTATGATGAAGATCAGCATTGAGTGAGTAGGGTCTGCAAGATGGACAGAAAAGAAAGAAAACCAGTGACTTTTGCTGTTAAGTTTAAGGGATACAAAACCAAAGAATAGTGATTACAAAGGATGAGAGAGGCACTTGATTTGGAGAGCAAAGTGAAATGTTCTGCTGCAAGAATACGCATACTGCCCCTCACCCATTAAGGAGACGTCAGTAGTAACTACAGACACTTAGCTGTTGATAGGAAATAACTGAAAGGTTATACTTTTAATTCAGACTTACAGTTGAATATTGTGGGTTTTATTAAGTACACCTTGCTCTTTTTCACTTTGTGAGTTTGTTTTTTAAACAGGTAGAGAGAATGGATCATGTTCATGAAAAGTTCATGAAACAAGTAAAGGGCATGTAGCATTTTCATAAACAGGTCAATAGTGGCAGAAGGCTGAGTTTCACCCTAAATTTGTTGCTTGTCTCTTAGTTCTATCTAAGAGGGTGATGTTTTCTGCAAGGAGCGTAGTTAAGACAATGAAAGTAGTAAGGCAAGTGAGGCTTTATGTGAAGAATGCAGGCTGGGAACAATTAGGTTATAATGTCACTCAGTGAACAGAGGTTTGGGAGGTCATCATACTTTATTTTGTTAACTGGGTTAAGACCCATTTTCAGTGAGGTCCATGCAGCAATGTCTTATTAACTGATTTGCTCAGCCATTTTTTTAAGCAAATGGAAACTGGGAAATCAAACACAATAAAGTTCATTAACAAAATAATAGGTTTAATTCTCTCTGTTTGGCTCAAAGATGATAAAAATGAGAATAATTGTAGTATAGGGGACCAGAGTGCTTGATGAGTCTAAGGATGTCAGGTTTTTCATCCAAGAAGAGTATAGACTGTAGACAGAGGACCTGTCCCAAATATTATTTCCCTGATGACTAATCATCAACAAACTGTGCATATTTTGCCACCTAATTTCTATGTCCAGGTGGAGTCTCAAAATGAACAAGTAAAAACTGACTGGTCTAAATATTATTTTTATCCATAACCTCCACCCATCACAAATGCATGAGGTAAATAATATAAAAACTGAATACGTCAAAGAATTCCTCGTTGGTCAGATCCGACCACAAGCTTATCAGCCTAGACATCCATATCCCAGCCCCAATTAGGGAAACCATCGTAAAAAACTTCTCAAAAGCCAACTTCACACTTCTTAAGACAGAAGTGGCAAACTTCATCACACCCATGCAGACGGACAATAGAGGTATGACTGCCGAATCCTACACAAATGCACTTTATAAGCACTTACACGAGAACCAAGATGTTATTCTCCAAAAAAGGAAGCCAATCTGGTGGTCCTCTGCCATAAACAAACTCTACAACAGAAGAAAGAAACTGTTGCAAAAAAGAGTAAAATCCCATGACTGGAGGAACTCCCTGGTCAACCTCAGTAAGAAGCTGAGATCCCTCATAAAATCCTCCAAAGCTAGTTACGAAAACAAAATTGCCACTGACTCTAAAGACAACCACAAAGCATTCTATAGCTATGTCAAGAATCTAAATGGGAACACTCAGATCTGCTCTAAGTTACAGCATAATGGCACTAAATATACAGAACCAACTGATATTGCCAACATCCTAGCAGATAGGTTCAGTGCTAACTTTACCCCCCTCTCACCCCCTAGAGGACCCATCTCTATACCGGAAGAATGCAAAGTTCCTATAATCACAGCTGCACAGGTAAAAAACACTCTCTCCAAAGCCAAGAACACAGCATCCATGGGACCTGACAATATCCCAGGCTGCTTTCTACATGAACTACAGAATGAACTGGCACCCTACCTAAGCACCATGTTCAATCATAGCCTCACCTCAGGCTTTGTACCCACAAAGCCTGAGGTGAGTTATCCCACTCCACAAAGGGGGAGCCACGACGGACCCCAGGAACTACCGCCCCATTAGCCTGATGAGCCTGGTCTGCAAGGCCATGGAACGTATCATCATGGAACTCATAAACAAAGACATTGGTAATCTCCAAACTCTGGACCCTACTCAGTTTGGATTTGTAAAAGGCAGATCGTGTCTCCTAAACCTGATTGACTTCTTTGAAGCAGTCACCAAAGCCATAGATGAGGGTAAAATGGTTCACACAGCTTATCTAGATCTCGCCAAGGCTTTCGACACCATCCCCACTCTGGAATTATAGATAAGCTCACTAAACTATGTATAAATCCCTATGTCACAAGATGGGTTGCCAACTGGCTCATGGACAGAACCCACACTGTGAAAGTAGCGGATTCCAAATCCGACATCAGACCAGTGACAAGTGGAGTACCACAGGGTTCAGTCCTGGGTCCTCTCCTGTTTGGTATCTACTTCCCTGAAGTGCAGGCCAACACAGAAGGTCTTTATTAACAAAGTTTGCAGATGACTGCAAACTAGGAGCCATAATCGAAACTCCTAATGATGTGGACAAACTACAAAAGGGCGTCACTGAGACAGATACCTGGTGTCAAAGCCATGGCCTGAAGCTCAATGCCAAAAAATGTATTGTCATCCCCTTTGGTAAAAACTCTGTACCCATGAACTACCACATAGCTGGTAGTCTACTTAATGCCGAAAATGTGATAAGAGACCTTGGGACACAGGTGGACAGTAGTTTCTCCTTTGATAATCACATTGCCACAGTGGTCAGGAAATCCTTCTACGTGGCTCATCTCATCACAAAAGGATTCTCATCCAGAAAAAAAGAGGTCATTGCTCCCCTCTACTCATCACTCATTAGACCCATTATAGAGTACAACGCCCCTTTTGGTATGTGCCTCACAAGACATCTACAACAACTGGAAAGACCACAGAAATACCTCACAAAGAGGATTACTGGCCTCAAACAGATGCCCTATGCAGACCGTCTCAAAAAGCTACAGCTTTACTCCATTGCATATCACCTACTCAGGGGTGATCTCTGCCTAACATATAAAGCTATGTCAAACCCAGAGCTGTTGGACATGCTCCACTTAAAGAAATCCCAATCCCTCCGAGCTACACGCTCTAGGGACCTTAACCTTGTCACCACAATAAACAGAACATGCTGGAGGGATAGATTCCTGTCCCAGAGACTTCCCATACTCTGGAACAGACTACCTATCTATGTCAAACAGAGCTCCTCATTAGCACTTTTCAAGAAAAATCTTGATGATTGGATGGGAAATGGGAAGTTCAGCCCGGGGATGACTTCTGTGGCTCTGCTTGACAGGGGCACAGGAAAATAATTTTCTTGGGTGGCGAAAGCCAGGGTACATTTTTTGGCTAGGCTTGTATGGGCCCTAGGGCCGATAGCCTAGTACCTACCTATGAACCTATTAATGAGCAAACTCCATTTACAGTAATATATCATGGAGACAAACATTTAACAACTTGTAGATAATACAATTATCTTGTTAAAATCTAGCTGAAACTCATTAACATATTCTTCCAAGTCCTCCTCTTTGTCTTGTTACAGCTCATAACTTGTCTATGTACTCATTAATTACCTGTATCTGATGCCAAAGGGGCACTCTAGGACTTTTCGGGGTTGGTCATGCCTGACTGGTCCATAGTGTCCTCCTGTTGTTCCCTCCTCTGTCTTGCTCAAGCCAATGTCCTTGTCTTGTGCCCTGTCCTTGTTGTCTCTTGCAGTTACCACATCCTTTGTCTCCTTCTTCTGTTGACTGGTTTGCATCTCTCTGAATTTCGTCAAACAGGACCACTGTCTGAGAAGTTATGGGCTCACATCTTTGTCAGTAACCTTTATTGTCCATCATTCTCCATTAATGACAAAGCAAGCAGAACATAAAGCCATTTTTCAAGAAGTGTGCTACCATTAGGAGTCATACCCATCCCCCTTGGCAACTCTTACCATTAAACTATTGATGCAGACAGTTGATATGTACTTATACAGATTACCATTTTTAGTCTCCCTAAGCCTATCAACAGCCTTGAAGTGAAAATCTGCACTCTGAGACGCAATAGTGTCTTAGGAATTCCTGATATTGTCTCAGACAAGTTATCCACACACACACACACACACACACACACACACACACACACACACACACACACACACACACACACACACACACACACAAACACACATTTATTTTTAAAAACTAACTACACTGCTGATCATATTGACTTTTGTTCTTCTTTACAACCATTAAACTGCTGGTTTGCTCATTTGTGACTCACATAAAACAAAAGCTGTTTTTCTTTTTGATCAATATCCTTATGTACTCTCTCAGCATGCGCATTTGTGATTACCCACTACAAATGTTGCTTTCTTTCTGTGTTTTTTTTATTTCAGCTGCATCTGCGTACATTTTGTGTGTTGTTACTTTAGAAAAATATTTTGTACCAAGGCGGCTAGAGATTACCAGACTGTAAATACTGTTTGTTTCACTTCCCCCATTCAGATACTCTGCAGCTGTGCATGAAGTGTTTTATGTCTCACCATTTATCCTGATAGCAAATCAGATGTTTGTTATATTGTTTCAGCTCATTCCATGTATGTGCTTTATATATTTCAATACAATATAAGTTTTAATAGCAAAGAATATGACATTATCTGCACTATTAATTTTACCATAATACCAGATGCATTTAATAAGTGAAAAGTTTGAGATTAGACTTCAAATAAATCAAAGCATCTAGTGTAAGAATCAAATCATTAACTTACTGATTTTCTTTGCTTTCAGAGTGCACTCACTACGTATTTGTGCCAGTGGTACTGCTAAACACTGAGGCTAGTGCACCCGCACATTCAACTGATTCCGTTTTTTTTTTTTAAACTTGCTTAGAGTCATCAGTATGCAAATGGAGGCTAACGAGTTGAAGCTCTGGACTATGGGAAGCAGCTTGCAAATAACTCACTTATTTAATCCCCTGTGCCAAGTACCAGACATTCTCTAAAAAGTCACAGACACCATTTATTCTTCTTACTAATAATTTTGGAGTTGTGCTTGTATCCTTCATGACCATAAACTGCAAGATGCTGTAGCTATAGGCTATTGTTGCACGATGTTTGTGTTCTGCCTCCTGGATGGTACCGCTGTGTATCACTAACACTGTGCCTTACTAGTTCATGCATGCAGTCCTTATTGTTTTCTGACTGTAATATTTAGTCATGATGTTTGTCATTGGCATGTTCTTACCCAGCCACCTAACCATCCCAATATTTGGCAAAGCTGCTTTGTGCTTTATTTTGCTTTATTCTATGTTTCTGTTATTATTGTTGTTATTGTTGCTTCTGTTATTATTATTATTATTATTATTATTTTTAATGCTACTACTACTAATAATAATAATATTTAACCCACTGCTACACATCACCTTGGTAGCCCATGTACACCACCCATACGCCTCAATTGTCCAGATTTTTGCCTCATATTTTTGGTCTTTCCCTCTTAACATTTGTGGTTTGGCAAATCTTTAAGGAATGAAGTCACTAAATAATGATTGACATTTCAGTTTCAGACTTCATATCTTTCAGAAAATGTATACTAATGCAAAGTATGTTATTCTAGCAACTTCCTTAGTTTATAATAGAGATAATTAACATATCCCAATTTTAGGCCTATGTCCCCCCATTGTACTTAGGGGTTGAGAGGTATGATAGTACCACAGCCTTCTTGGCCATCTCCAATATGGCAACCATGCTCATGTTGGCCTGATTTCACCATGTAGCTTCAGCCCCACTTACCTACTACATATCACTTGAACGAGATGATGGAGTGGTTCCACCAGTCTTAATTATGATGTCTCATATTTCTTGCACTGCAAAAATACTGAGACACCTGTAGCACTCTGTCATGATAGAAGAACCTAATCGTCCTATTACACATGACACTGATTGCTCCCTGAAACTACTGCCACAAATGAGGACCTGCAAAAACAACTGAGATACATATGTTTGTCTGTTTGTGTAATATATAATGAAATATGTAGCAACAAATGCTTGGTGTCATTTTCTGCCTAATATTTTTGCTCACATGCTGCACTACTCCTCACTGCAGTTGAAACCTCCAGTCTTATGCAGCCAGCAAACAGCCTCAAGAGCTCCATTAAGTACAGTCCACAAAATCAGTAGAAACCTCAAATTGTGAGCAGGCAGTAAACAGCATATAGAACTCCATTAAGTAAACCCTACAAAATCAGCAGAAACCTTATATCTTGAGCAGGAAGCAAAGAGTATAGAAAACCATTCCTTAATTTCAACCCACCAACATTACTCCTAAATGCAGAGTAAGAATGAAATTACCTTGCATCAGGTCTCAGGTAGTCCCCTATTACCAATCACCATGACAGTGCACACATACCCTCATCCACCTTACATGGCAAATTATTGCCATATTTGGATATTAAACCTCCAGAATAAATTATACTGCTTGTGCCACCAATGCTGGAATTCTCCTTCCACACAAAAGAAAGCAATTTAATAATTAACCAATAGGTACTCGAGCCAAGCACTGAAATTAAGATGAGATTTGTCTGTAGGTAATTCTGGCATGTGCTATTGGCTGGCTCAGTTTCATTGTTTGCCAACACTGAATGCTGTAACAGGCCCCAGCATCCCATTAATCTAGATTTCGATCAAGCAGGTAATCAAAGAATGAATTAATGAAAAAAATGAGTGAGTATAAATGTATGTATGAAGCTCCATGGCAAAGAGGGACAAAGCTCTAAATATAACCCAGGCAGTCTAGGCTTGATCAGTGAACCACACTCTAAAGGAACCAGCTGGGAAAGGAAAGGTAATGGGTAAAGCAGCTCACCATGTTGGAGAAGCCCAAGAAGGCTGAGATGGTATCATACCTATCCTTTAAATGCTCCGTTTTTTAAACATACCAGCAGATTCCTGCTATGTTCCTATCTTTTCCCGCTGAAACGAACAGCATCACCCAGCAAATATCAATAAAAGTTAACAAATTGCTATTAGTCCTACCTGAACTTTTTTCCTTTAGGTTTCATCAATCCACAAAGCCTGGTCAAATGGAAGCTTGGAGTCACAATGCTTATTTGCTTTGCCTGTTGAAACATAGAGGTCAAGATACCTGACCATTGGGAATATATAATCTTTAGTACCTGTTGACCTTCCTGCCCTGATCACTTGCTTGTTGTATTATCTGATCCTATACCCTCCTGCCCTTCCCTCCTAGATCATAGCTGGCAAACAGCTAGCCGATCCTCAGATATAAATCTCAGAGCTCCTATCCTGCAGACGTACCAACAGGGATTGGAGGAAAAGAGTAAAGAGGGACGCTCAGAACAAAGCAAGCTCTTTCCAAACTCCTTTTCTAGCGAAATAGCTACATAGTCTGTGATGCCTGTCTGCTCATATGGAGAAGAAACTTGAAATGGCACACAAGTAATCACAGCCATGTGTGTTCTCCAAAATGACACAACTGCTTCATTTTCATAGGTTCATAGGATGATACTAGGCTATTGGCCCAGAGGCCCTTATAAGCCTAGCCAAGAATTTCACCCATGTTACTTCAAAGTCAGTACATTTCCCCTGTCCAGCAGGGACACAGGTGGGATCACAAGGGTGTATTTTCTGTTTCCCATCCAGTCATCCAGATTCCTTTTAAAGAGGACTAGAGAGGTACTCTGCTTGACATAGAGAGGGAGTCTATTCCACAGATTGGGGAGTCTTTGGGAAACAACTCTATCCCAGCAACAAGTGGGTTGCGTGTGTGGAATTTGACTTATGGACATGCAGCAACTCCATCAAGGCTGGGTCTAAGATGGCCTTGTATGCCAGACACAGGTCACCTCTGAGCAGTGTGTATGAGACTGACTAGAGGGACAGGGCTTTTAGCCTATCTGTATAGGATAGGTGTTTGAGATCCTGTATTTTCCTGGTCAGGAACTTCTGTGGTCTCTCCAGCTGCTGCATGAGCTTGGCAAGGTACATGCCGAAGGGGGCACTGTACTCGATAATAGGTCCATCTTTCAAGGATGAAAACATTCAAAATCAAATTAATATCCTCTGAACAATATTCCAAGTATAAGGCAGTGATTTATAGTGGCTCCCAGTGGTAAGTCAATGATTTACATTAGTGCATGGATTTTTCATTTGTTTTGTAAAGTTCTTTGTGATAAAGCAGTAAAATAGAAGATTAACTGAATCATGGGCAGCAGACTCTGCTGGTAGAAATGGGTTTAAAATATAGTCAACTACTTCACTTCCAATGTTTCTGTGCATGCATGTTTAAAGTCAAACCAAATTTACTTCCACATTTTGATATTCATATCATTGCTAGGCAAAGATAAGTATTATAAATTTTAAAATTGTGATAATATACAGCAAAATAGTAAGTAGAAAACAAGACTCCCAAGAATTCATCTTAGTAAAAAATAAGCTAGTTCAAAGAAATTGTTAAGAATCTAATTGCAAAGTTTGGGGAAGGCTGATAAAGTCAAGACAGCATCTGACCAGGCAGAAAATAAAATTACAGGAAGTTGCTTTTTCAATCAATCAGCATATGCACATATAAATATATTAATTAAAGCAATACAAATGAACACAAGAGGGCACATAATGAAAATATTTTGTGGACAACTCTGGAGTGTATATGGATTTTTTTTTACAGAAAAGGAGTTAACCTAATATACTTCTGAATGAGTAGAATAGTAGAATCCAACTCAGTATAGCAGAATTTAAGAATACAAAATACAGGTATAAGGACATTTCAGCAGGCTAGTAAGGAAATGCAGCAGCAGCAGCTACATCTTAAGCAGTGGGTATTAAATGGACAGGCTGTCTGTAACAGAAGTCAGTAGCATTGCTAGCGTGTGGAGAAGGGGCAGTTGCTGCAGTCCCAATGTGGGGGTGTGATTGACCAATTCTAATCATTCTTCATTGCATTTGTCCATTTAGAATTTTATGGGGGGGGGGGGGTACCAGATCACGTAAGGGCACATTTTTCAGCAAGTACATTAGCAATGTCTTTAGGGTCAGAGTGAGTAATGTCACTTCATGTCAACTCTACAAAGCTGTGTGTTAATTTTCTTAAATAACTAAAGAAGCTCTTATAATTATCTTAGAGGAGCAAACAATATTTAGCTCATATCCAGCATTATTTTGATAGTGTGCCTTATTTCTTTGCAGAATAGTTGAAGATTATTTTTGCGGTTGGAGGATTTTAATATTTCAGGACAAGATTTTTTTTCTTTTATAATGCCATCAATGATTTTCTGGCTCTGCCATAAGGGTTTATCTCTGACTTTACCAAAATACTTATGATAGATAGTAATGGATGCTTATGTAGGAATTAAGGTTACAGCACAACTTAGATGTGTGTATAACAATATTAGTGTAGTCACTGGGGAGATAACTTTTCAATTTCCTTAGGTCACCAGAAACAAGTCTCAGAACATAGTAGGGTTAGCTACTGACACAGGTTTTGGTTTATGGGAGAATGTAACTGCCTAGTGATTGGATACGATCACAGAAGGGGAGAAATTTGGTGAGGAGCATGTAAGGTTCATGTCTGTAGAAATGAGATCAAAGTGAGCAGAACCCCAGTAGGGTAAACAGCCATATTCTCCAGAGTACTGACATTTAAAAGTTTAGGAACTGCTGTGCCGATTTCTTGGTAGAAATAAAGCTCTACCAGTTAATGGATGTGCAATTAAAGTCCCAGGATAACTCTATTTAGATTGAGAGGTATATTCTCCAGATGGTTTTGGTTACCATGCTCTACAGGAACACACAGGGGGGATCTATAGTTTGTAATAATATGAAATTGGATTTCTTTATTGATACAAGGATGTCCGAGAATCTGAATTAGGTGTCAAGTTGAATTTGGCATGGAGTAATGAGGTGGCAGATGAACATGAAAACATCCACACCAGCTCCACAGTGTCTAAGCAAGAAATAGGTGTTGAATGACATAAAAAGAAATGCTGTCATTAAAATTAAGCTATGTTTCATTAATTATACCAATATGTATGTGACTCAGGGTCAGAAAAGCCTCGGGGACACCTAGCACTTTACAGTGCCATGTTGAAATAGGCAAATTAGGAAAGGTTTAATTGCTAAGTCTGGAAGACTGATTCTGCCCAAAAAAGAAACTATATTATCCCATACATAGAATCTCAAAGAAGAAAGGTGCAAGCCATCCCTGATAAAGCAGACTAGAGTGTTAGACATTACATCCTATGATGACACATATAGGATCCCCCTAGAATGGCACTAATTAATGAGTCATTGGTTGAAGTGAAATGTCTTTTATTAGAACTGAGATATCAGTTTTGGTGATGGAAGAATGCCAGTCAAGACTAGCTTCTTCCCTGCCTCAGCAGCATACATTGTGATGGCAGTCATGACTGTCTACATCTCCCCCAGGCTGGAGCACCAAAGATTGCTCTGCCCTTAAATAGGTGGTGATGAAGTCAAACACATATATAGAGTGGAGGAAGCTAAGAACCTTACTGATATAATGATTCATAGTACCAAACAGAGAGACAGAGAAATAGAGAGAGATAACCATCACCCACTCAGCCAGATGAGTGCAACATCAGTGTGCCTGACAATGCAACTAGGATTTTGGCTAAGGTGAGGCTAGAAGCGTCAAGCTTAGTAATCTTTGTGACTCAATCTTAGAATAGAAGTAGCAGTCGCAAGTTTGTACATAGGAGACAAACACTGGCTATAAAACTGAGACTTAGGTCTACTGATACCTTGTCTTAAAGGCTCAGGTAGATATTTCTTTAGGAACTTAGCATCTCTGAGTTTAATACTAGAATGTAATGAGGCACAGATAAGTGGATAGCCTCCAGTATGAATAAATATTTACAGACTACTTTTTCCTAGTGAACTTTCATTACTTGAGAGGGGTCTTTCATTTATACTGGCACAGAACACAGAGGTAACAGACTCCATCATTGATTTGAAATTGTTATAAGGAACATTATATTAAAAATGACTTTTGCAGTTTGCAGGATGGTGATAGAGTCTTTAAGAAAGCTAGCACTTTTTTACCACTTAACCAGCCTGTGTTGGAGACTTTTTTTAAGTTATGAGAAAATGGTCTACACCAAATTTCTAGTGCATGTTCAAGAAGATTCAGGAACTTGAGTGTAAATGAAAGGAAAGCTCTGAACCATTTACAGTCTGATAACACTATTGTCATCAAACCAGCTAATAAAGGTGGTCCCATGGTTATAATGGACTGGAACTATTATTTTAGTTCCATGAGTTGTATGTTGAACGATGGGAATGTATAATAAGAGAGTTGGCCTGACTGATGTTGATCAAATGGTCTTGGGGTACATAATACGCTCTATGCCTGTTTGCTAAGTAGAGTCATTGATCTAGATTCATTTAATTATTTTGTTATATACTCACCTATGATTCCTATCATATAAGGACTCCCCAAGATTCAGAAGAATCTGCTACACCTGCCCTTCAGACCTATTGTTTCAGGGCGTAACTGGTGTACAGAACCTCCTTCCATATACATAGAGAAGTATTTTAGACTTGTTTTGGATAGAAACCAGTATATTTTGAAGGACTCTAAGCAATTTTTGATTGATCTGTACAAGTTTATGAAAGGATGGAAAGGGAATGTATATTATTTATTATTGGTTACCCTGGATGTTCTTTCCTTGTTTACGTTCATACCCCACATGATTGGAATTGAAATGCTTAAAAAATATCTATTGAGTTATAGCTCCTATGAACACACATTTGTTGATTTGGTTTGCCTTTTGATGGAGTTAGTTCTTGAGAACAGTGTTTTTTTTTATTTGACCATGAAGTGTTTTTGCAGAAAGATGAGGTAGCCATGGGAGCATCTAATGCAAACAGCTATGAAACATGGTGATGGCTGTATGGGAAGAGGAAATCTTTTTAAAGTCCCTGAGGTGGTGACAGTTGGTCTTTTATAAATACTTTGTCAATGACCTCTTCCTGCTTTGGTAGTGCAATGAAGATTAATTAGTATAATTTCTTGATTTCCTGAATACCAGTACTTACTTTCTTGGGTTCAGTATGAAAAAGTCTCACAATGGGATTGACTTTTTAGTTGTCAAAATTTATTGTAAACCCGATGGGTCTTTAAGCACCATGGTATATAGGAAGGAATGCCATAGGAAGACCTTACTACATAGAACAAGCATGGACCCGAAACACATATTTAAGAATATAGTGAAGGGGTAAGGCATGAGAATGTCAAGGCTGAATGCTGAAGATGATAGATTTATGGGAGAGCTTGATGAACTAAGGACAAGATTTGAGGAGAGAGGGTATAGTGGTCCCGAAGTTGACACTTCACTTAGTGAAGCAATTGTTCTCAGACTCCCTAAGGCTAAGCCCTAGTTTTCAGAGCCTAGGGATCACCTTGTTGTTACTATAGATTGTAAGAAGGACGTAGTTTTTATTCCGATGTTCTACACTCGTAATGTTAATTTGGTTACAGAAATGATAAAGAAATACTGGCTGGTTTTAGTTAGTAATCGAGATATAAAGGATGTAGTAGGGGAAAGACTGTATTTTTCTTTTAAAAACAAGAAATCTCATAAATGACAATTTGCTATCCAAGGAGCAGAACACATAGTTTACCTCTAGAAAACATTTTTTTGACAGCCCCATGTCTTCAATGTAATTTTTGTACATACATTGAATCTTCAAGATCTTTTAAGCACCTTGATACTGGGAGAGTGTTCACCTTTAGGGCTGCACCCAATGTTCATCTTTCTATGTGGGGAAGACCAATAGGTAGGTCAGAGACAGGATAAGGGAACATATATACAACACTAGGACTAGGAATGCTACCAATGCCCTGGCTAAGCATATAGCTGGTAGTGATCTAACACGCACTTTTAAGTTTTTGGTTATGGAAAAGATTGTACTGAACAAATGTAGAGGGGATATCAGGAACTTAACTGAAGTATCATAAACAAGATGGATCATAAGACTAAGGTCAGATGCAGGCAGGGGTCTGAATGGTAAGATTTCACTGACACCCCTACTCAAAGCTAGATCTTCACATAATTAACATTTTTGAACATGCTTTATGTATGTTTTCGATATATGTTTTCCATATACACATTTTCATGCTTTATAGTAAGTATTTGTTTGAATTTATTTAGCACTATTATGCATGTTTTTGTCTTACTGTTTTTTTCTCATGCTATTTTACTATGGTGTTTTTATGCTATTTTATTATGCTATGCCTTTAAATCAGTAGGCTAGTTTTCTTATAGATTTTTTAAGGTTTACCTTGTTGCTAGGATATTGATATGTTCTTCTATGTGACTGGCTACAACAATATTGGTTTCTCTGTTTAAAACTGAGCAATGCTTGGTTTGGTTTTAATGTCTAAAGAACCAGTATTTTTGACTACTGTGAAAGCACTTATGTATTATTAAATTTCTAGATTTTAACTCCACTTGAAGCTTGGTTTTTGACTGCCACTTTGTTTTGGTTCACTCTTATGTGTTTTTTGATTTACTTCTTTTTTGAGTGAACCATTTATCTTTTTTGCCTTGACTGTTGTGTAAATATTTTCATCTCCCAACAGGGTTCCCAAGGCTAGTAGGCTGCTGAAATTGATACTAGTTGTAGAATAGGCAGTAAAACCAAATACCAGTATGGGAGAGTAGAAAGATATGTCAGAACAATACTAAGCTGGCAACAAACAGTGAAATTCCTAAATAACATACTATTGAGGTAACTGCAATTGAGGCAACAAATGTTATGGCATCTTAATGCTCAAACAAGAACACTTCATCTCAGGACATTTTTCCAAAAAACAAATTAGCTGCTAAACAAAGGACAAACTGCAGGCAGCACTTAACACAATACATCTGAACAAACCTGGGTGTATCTTATTTCCACAATAACAAACATCCTGTCAGGCATTATTGCTTGCTTAACAGGGCCTATATTAGAATATCGAATATTTAACAGTTCGAATCACAAAAGGTCGACCTCTAGTGATCGAACTGTTAAAACATCGAATGTTCATAAGAAAAATAAAAACAACAAAAAAAAAAACTAAGCGGTGTAGGCAGGGGGACAAGCCCTGCTGCACCCTCCACAACCCCGCTACTTAAATATACCAACTCCAAGACCGCACTACATTGAAGTAAATGGAAGTCTCCCCTTACAGAGATTTCCGTTTACTTGTTCGATGTTCTGCAGTTTCACTATTCTTGTGTTGACAATGTCAGATTCAACACTGTCGGCTTTCGAGAATGTAATATAGACCCGCTTAACAGATAGCCAGGGCCACGTACATTTTCTAAATATTTGGATTATAAATTAGTTGTGCAAACTCTGAATCAAGTGTTTATTTGTGAAGAAATTCATGACTTTATTTCATCTCTTGCATACAGAAAGTTCAAGTTATTAATGGCATCTTTAGACAAAGTTGGAAATCTTTATAAGTAGATACTGACTGACCTTTAATTAAAATCGGGTTCTTTGCAGGCTATAAAGGGCCATTCTAAGACAATAGAGCAGTGCTAGTAGTAGTAGTAAATTTATCTTCTCTGATAATCAGACATGGTGACCTGTAGCAGTTAAAGGACTGTGCATGTGGGGCATGGAGAATACATCAAAGGAGAGTAATGCAGAATAAGACTAGTTTGTAAATGGAAAAAATATTATTAGAGCAGTATAAAGTGGCTATATCATTTACATGAATGTCTAATGTTTGAGGGGCCTGGTTGAGGGGTATATTCTAGAGTGATGCCTGGGGTTTAGATGGACTTGGGAAGATCACTGGTGAGAAACAGACTGCCTGTTTAGCATCAGAGTAAAGGCATATATCTATCAAAATCCAGAGATTATTTTCAACACATTAAATGCAGGCTAATAACTTGGCATTGTTTTGCACTCCTCCCTCTGACTTCATTCTTAATACTAATCAGCTTTATTTATGAAAAAATGGAATACTATATTAATCATTCACAAATGTTGAGAATGCCTCAGGTTTTTAATGTACTTACTTTTGCAATGATATGTCTGCAGTATACAGGGATAAAAACCATGCCTATGTTTCAGATGACCTGTGTTTGATTAATGGCTTGGATGATACAGGAGGAATCCTGGGAGAGGTGGGAATGAGCAGCTAAAGATGGTTTACCAAATCTGAAAGGATGTTGGTTAAAATCCCAATACATCAGTACCCCCTGGGGAAGTCTCAGCACATTGTTTAAATACACAGGGACAGCTTAATCAAGAATTATATACTTATCAACTGAGCATCTCAAATACATTGTATACGGAAGCATGCACTCACAAGAAGCTCAGCGTAACCAGATATTGCACCATATTCAATTGCCATCAAAGCGAGGACTGTTAGGAGTATAACAAAAACTTATAACCTCCTACAACATCACAGCCACTACTCCCATCATCACAGCCACTATTCCCATCCTCACCTATCCATACAGATGTTTTCTGATATATGGAGAAAGAAGGAATAAATATGGCAGCTAGAGTCTTAACTGGATCATCAGAGAGTGAGAGGAAATCAAAAAAGAAGATAAAGCATCTTTTTTGTGATGTAAGCTCTTGAAGAAAAGTAGTAAAAGTCTATATGTTTTCTCCAAATGTGATAATGTACAACAAATACAAACCATCATAACATCGGGCAGCATGATGCCAGGGCACTTCTATGGGCTAGGCTTGTAAAGGCTCCAGGGCCATTAGCTTAGTACACACCTATGAACCTATGAACCTATAATGGCCAGGATCTACAGTGACAACTGTTATATCCATGAGGTGATTTGAAGTAATGTGTACATCTTATGTTTCCAATGAATATATTAACTTTTTTGCAAAATCTATGCTAAAGGATCTCTTCAACATTTGTCAAACTGTTTTCGTAAACTTCGCATCATGCTCAACAACACCATAAATAGAATGATTATATGACTAATCAAATATCTAGTAAAAGAAATACTTTGGCACATTCTAGAAAACTGCCAATATTCTAGTCAGAAAGCTAGTGTGAAGTTTTTGGTACAAAGCTACAGAAATGCAGGAAGGAGAATCCTTCTAAGAAAACAAATAGTAATAGAAGGAACATCAGTAGGAAAGTTTATACTTTTATGATAGCTATATAGTTTCACACAACAAAAACAATGTTTTATCTCCCAAAATTGGGAGAGGAAGTAACTAGTGGTTGTACAGCTCAAAATGTACATTGATATTGAAAGTGATACATCTAGAGTTGCCAACACTTTAAAGAGAAAATCCAGGACAACAGATATTTGAGTTCCGAAAGCGGGAGGAAAAATTTGGGGGGAGGGCTGCTCCAGGGGTATCATGGTGCACCCCAGGGAAAATTTTGTAATTTTGCATTATAAAATGTATGTTTTAGAGCAGTTTTGTGACAATTTTCTAGTGTACCAAGCTGTACATAACTGCTGTAAAATATGTATTTGTCTCAAATTATACTATTTTGCTTATTAGATTAGATATCAGGTATTCTAGAAACAACAAACAATAAGCCTACAGTAAAATCCACCATGGCCAATGAATGGATCCAGGAAAGAATGGCCTAACAGCAACTTGAGACAGATAATTAACCACTTAATATTTTAATTTTGACTAGTCTAGTTTTACAGTAGTATCTATAATTCAAACAACAGTACAAGCAGCAAATGTCAAAAACAATTCCGCTCATTGCACCAAGTGACTAGCGGGACTGGTTTGTTACAGTAAAGAGTGAAAAAATAGTAATGGCAATAAGTACGAAAACAGCTAACAACAACTATACATACAGGGAACCACAAACAGAACTACAGGTGAAAAAATAATACTAGGCCTAATAGCGTTAGGCAAGACTTAGTCTATTTCTTTGGTATGGTTTCACTCAAAGTCATTAGGTGCTTTCTTCAATAATATTTCTTGCTGCTACCTGCTGATAACAGCAGCTTGTCATCATGCAAAACAAATTCATAAAACTCACTGCAGGTCATGCTGTTATTCAGGAAACCTATAGTTCGGCTTTCACCAAAGCAACAGTGGCTCTGTTTCATTCCAAACTCCACTTGGCATTCATAAATGAGAAAACTCTTTCCAGAAAGGCATTGCTCCTCGGCAATGACAACGTGGTCAACACAACGTTAAACAAGTTAACTGGAAATGGTTCACCAATGCGGGCCACACCGAAAAACATCTGACATTTGTCACATGGTGATGGCAGAGTCGAATCAGCAATAATGCATGTCAAGCTTTCTTTAGCCATGCAGAAATCATAGTACAATGCGTCTAAGTCAACTTCCTAAAATAAGCCCATGGCAGTGCATACAGTTTTTACATGTTTAAATTTTTGTGGTTTGCTGAGTGACAAGTGACTAGGTGCAAAACTGATACCATCTTCTGACTCTGAGAAATGAAACCACTTGTTCAGGTACGTCAAACCCCTTTTGAGAGCAGCACAAACATTTTCTGTGATGGACATCTGAAATGGCTGCATATCTTCATTTTCAAGAAAAGTGTGCATTTTGGATCCAAAAAACATTATCTGCTATGTGTGTATCAGTTTTTGTCCTGCATTACTGGAAACAGCTCAATGAACATAAAAATCTTCTCGCCCCACTTTCTGAAAAGATCATTCAAAAACACTGCATATATTTTGCACACAGCATAAGTAGACTTTGTGATATTAGTCTTCACTGATTAACAATTGTGTGTGCCTTCTTCGATGCAGAGATTTCCATGAACTTTCTTTGGGCATTCACTGCCTAGAGAACAAAATACAAAATGATCACCATCCAAGATTCCAGTAACCTGTTGACACTGGGACCAAGAGACAGCCATCTGGTTGGTACATGCCTCAACAGTTTGTGGTACTCCAAGTCCATGAATTCAAAAAACCTTTGCAGGTACATTATGCAGTTTGCTGATGGGCGGCCACAGTGGTTCAACAGTTACCACTACCACCTCACAGCAAGAGGTTCTTCGGTTTAATTCTTGGCTGGGGTGAGTTCTGTGCAGAGTCTGCATGTCCTCCCTTCAGTCAAGTGGGTTTCCTCCCACATTCAAAAGACATGCTGTAGGTTGATTGGACACTCTAAATTGGCCCTAGGTGTGAGTGTGTGTACCTTCTGCGGAAGGATGGGCGCCAGCTGGCAACTCAACACTTTAAAACTCTACTGCCAGTCATTCTGCAGGCCACTGTTCTGCTGTGCTGACCCCTAATGGGAAAAGCTGAAAGGAGAAGAAGATACTGCAGTCTGGTGATAAGCAGAAGTGACTATAAATGGACATCACCATTGTTTCCATGCTACAGCCCAGTTTTTCAATTACCTTCTTCAGAGCATTGTGAATCACGTGTGCATTGCAGGTAGTTTTGATGATCTTGTAATTTCTTTTCAGCAGCTCTGTGAAGACTGACTGCTTGTGCCCGTAATTGACACTGGTATTATTGGCTGATTATGTCGATATGTGCACAGTGTCAAGACAGTTGTCAGCCAGGACCTGAAATATCATGTTCCCTACAGGAGTAGAATGTTCATCATTGAGCTCAACAAAGTCAAGAAGTTTTTTGTTAAAGCCAGTTTCTGCAGTAAAATACTGGACACATATGGGAAACATTTTGCAATTCTTCAAATTTGATGTATCTGTCGACACAGAAAATCTTAATCTGATGTTAGTCAAATCCTTAATGATTGACTCGACTGACTTCAGAGTGAGGACACTGGTCACCAATGTCTCTGCCTTAGTGCGGTCACAGATCATCTTCTTGCAAAGGATGCAACTGGTGATTGAGCTTAGCTCCACAGTCTGCAGCACTGTAAGAAATGTGATGACTCATGGCATGATAGATCCTTGTCAACTCTGCTGGCATTGCCTTTTATCAACTCCAGTTAACGATACTGCTCTCTTGAAAAAACTGTCAGTTTCAGCTGACTTCACAGAACTGTGTGTTTTTATGTGAGTCTGTGAATGGCTCTGAGGTAACAAGTTGCTTTTTCTACCAGACTCCACCTGATATGCTGTTTTTACAATCCATGCAGTTAGCAGTGAGCACATTGTCCTGGACTGCTTCAAATCATGCAAAATCAGTTTGCCATTTGTGCTGAAACTGTGCCACTGTCTTTTTAGCTTTCGCTGCCTTTACTTTCTTGGGTGGTGTGGCCACACAATCCTGGTCTGGGGACTCTGGATCACTGCACACATTTGCAATGCCTTCACTTGTATTAATTGAACAGACAACAAAATCCACCCAGTATCATGAAAATAAATGAATAAGATTAAAACAGTAAACAGCTGAAATGGAAACAGAAGCTTTAATATTGTTATTTGACAAAAACAAAAAAGTGTAACTTTTAAGTACAAACAGTCAAAAAATTAATTACTGGTATTTACAGCATGCTTTGAATGGGCAGTGCAGCAAGTAATCTATGCCCGGTACCAATAATATAATTTAAAATCCAGTTGATTCCCTGCCAAACCTCAAAATGAAGGCTTTTTACATCCTAGAAAGGCACTGTCCAAGACACAGGACACAAGACTGAAAAACAGGACTGTCCTGGAAAATCCAGAATGGTTGACAACCCTAGAAACATCTGTGGTGGATACTATAATTCAAGCCATAAAAATTCAAGTTTATTTTCTTATTCAGGAAAGTCAAAAAATTCCAAATAAGGTGGAAGATCAGGAAAATAGAGTCAGGAGAAGAAAACTAAAAATTTATGTTCTCCCAGACAGCCTATGAACATAATCATTTTCCTTATTACCTGGCTCTGTAAAGTATTTTAATTTGGTCCAGGCTCTCCTATGTGGAACTGAAAGATCAAATGGATCTCTGGCTCCAACATGTTCCCTGCCACACCACAGACCAGTATTGTCAATTATGAAATATTTATCAAATTCAGATAAAGAGCTAATGTCAGGTAATACCACCCTCCAATGATTTACATGAGAGCCAAACCTCTAATGAGAGAAAGTAGAGTTGTGTAAAATCTACTGTAACAGTTGATAGCCTTTCCTTCACTGTTGCAGTATTCCTTACACTTTGGATTATCTGCCTTGAGTAGCCTGCCAGTATATTAAAGCTTACTGTTGCTTTAAGGTGCACCCTACATCACACATATGCTCTTCTGGGAGCGTAGGCATAAAAGTGATATCCGGATGTACCATCCTCAGAATTGATGGCCCCAGTGGGAACACCAATGCAAGGAAAAACAAGAGGTAAACATTACATCCAGGAAGGAAATGGATATCAGGGGAGGGGGGGATGGAGTGAATACTGCAACAGTGAAGGAAAGAACATTTACTGTTATGGTAAGATTTTACATAACTGTATTATGTCCTTCCATTCACTGGTTGCAGTATTCTTTACATCTGGAAGAGTGCTAAAGCTCAAGAAGAAATCTGGGAGGAGGAAGGATCAGCAGATCCCTCTCGGAAGCCACTAAGGATGGCCCTAGCAAGACGTGTTCTAGCACTGGAGATTCCATCCAGCTTGTAATGCTTGACAAACGTATGCACAGAAGTCCAAGTAGCTGCTTCAAGAATAGAATTAGTATCCAACCCCTTGAAAAAAAGCATGGGAAGAAGCCGCAGCTCTAGGACAATGGGCATTTACAGAAGAAGGAAGGCTTTTACCATGAAAAATATAACAAAAAGAAATAGCCTTTGAGATCCAAGAAGAAATAGTTTGCTTGGATACAGTTAAATCTAGGGACCTAGGATGGAAAGAAGCAAGCAACTTACCAGATTTTCTAATAGACAATATTATCCAAATAAAATCAGCTTTTCTATGCGCATCCAAAGTATGAAGCACCCTCTCACTGGCAGATTGCGGAGAGGGGAAAAAAGTAGGCAAATGAATGGACTGATTAAGTGACGACTCATTAACTACCTTGGTCAAAAAGGAAGAATTAATACATAAAGACGCCCTGTCCTCATGAAACACTAAAAAAAAAGAGGACAAGCCATAAGGGCTTGAAGTTCAGATACCCATCTGACAAAAGTAAGGGCCAATAAAAGAACAGTCTTCAAAGTGCAATGTTGCAAGGAAGCTGAAGCAGCAGGCTCAAAAGGAGTCTGAGTCAACTTCTCCAAAACAAAATTAAGATCCCAGGTATGAGGAGCAGGCTTCTTGGGAGGGTTAATATGAAGGATACCTTTAAGGAATTGTTTACCTTCAAATCTAGAAGCTAAATGAGGAGATAAAGGTAGAGAAGCAGAAACAGTTGATAAGTGGGCCTTAACAGAAGAATAAACCAACGTAGCATTGATACAGGTTATGAGAGAGACACCAAGCAGAAAACTTCTTCCATTTGGATAAGTAGGATTTCCTAGAACTAGGTTTCCTGATCTCCTGCAGGACCCTAAGCATGTCTTCAGAAAAAAAGTTGTCTATGTGAAATCAAAATCCTATCACCCACACTGCCAGCTGAAAAGTAGACAGGTGGAGATGGATGAAATATCCCTTGCCTTGTGTGAGTAGTTCCACCCTGTGAGGTAACTCATGATGATTTCCCTTGGCTAAATCCAGGAGGAGGAGGAGGAGAAGAAGAAGAAGAAGAAGGTAACCAATGCTGTCTTGGCCAAAACAGAGTCACCAACAACATTTTGGGAGCATCGTATGAATTTTGAACAGGACTTATGGAATGAGAGAAATGGGACGAGGAGTATCCCACTGGAGAACAATGTTCAGAAACACATCCCTGTGAAGCATCCATTCATGGGATTGAGTTAAGAACCTTCTCAGAATGTATGCCACAATGTTTTGACTTGAAGGAAAGTAAACTGCCTGAAGACTCTCTTTATAAGGGACAGTAAGATCCAAAACCAGGCGTGATAACTGGCAAAAAAGGTAAGATGGTGTTCCTCCTTGTTTGTTTATGTACCACATCATTGTAGTATTGTCTGTAAATACCTTAAGAGGCCCTGGGGAAAAAAGAGAAGGAAAAGCCTGAAGATCCAGCAGAAGGGCTCTCATCTCTTTGACACTGATGTGTTCTTTCTGTTGAAGAGGTGACTACAACACCTGCATCTTTAGGGAGCCAAAAGCAGCTCCCCATCCCACATCTGAAGTATCTGTGAACAGTTCATTAGAGGGAAGAGGGGATGAAAATGGAGCCCCAGGTTTAAAGACAACTGTTGGATCCACCACTGAAGTTCTTTCTTGAGACAAGCTAGAAGAGGAACTACAAATTCTAGAGGATGTGCATGTTGAAGCTAAACTGACTTCAGAAACCAAAGAAACTTTCTCATGTGGAGGTTGGCTACTATCTTAGGATTAACTACATCCCCTTCCCATCCTGTGTGCAGTGTGCTCACCACCATTTCTGATCACACTCTGTCTATTCTACAAACCCCTCATCTTGGTCTCTTTTGGATAAACTACAGCCCACCTCTGAACTCCCAGTCTATAACCTTCTGCTTCAGGAAGACAATAACAAACAAACCTTTCTGATGACATTCCATCTATTCTACAAGCCCCTCATGTTGGTCTCTTTTGGATCAGCTACAATCTGCCTCTGAACTTCCAGTCTGTAACCTTCTGCTTCGGTAAGACCGTAACAAACAAACCTTTCTGACAACACTCCATCTATACTACAAGCCCTTATTTTGGTCTCTTTTGGATCAGCTGCAACCTGCCTTTGAACTCAAAATTTGTAATCTTCTGCTTCACGAAGACAGCAACAAAGTACATCCCTGCACTGTAATTTTTCCTGCTTAATAGTGCCTCCTAATCTCAGCTGTCTTTGCTAAAGTGACATGCACACTGAGCTAGGTCCATACTCCTGATGTCCATTCCCCTTCCTAACTCTTACCTTAGCCTCCTTCCCACTACTTATTCTTTTATTCTTGCCAAAATTACCATTACATAAGCTTACAGATCTAAGTTAGCAGATCCCCCTTTTAACAGTGGTCATCATTCCTATTTTCAACTCTATTAGGTTTTGGTCTATCAGTAGCTAAACTGTTTCATGCATCATTTGCATGGCTGGGAAAGTAGCCAATATAATTAAATAAAAAGAAATAAAAGTTGCAAAACCTATTCTAACATTATATTGTTCTGCACTGACCTGACATAGTGGTACTTATGACTGGTTTTTGCAGACCATCTTGGCCAGGTTCTGCCTGCTATGCTCAAGTTCAGTCTGCTCCCCTACCATACCCTACCCCCATTCTCCCCACCCCAGTCTCCTGACATATATACCTATTAGGCCACTCCCCTACTCACTATCATCCAACTACAGCTCAGCCTCTCTTTCACTCCAAACTCATTTACATCCACACCACTCCCCTCACTCACACATTACCTATATTCTCAAGTCTCCTCAGACCAAACCCCCCATCCATTCTCCCTACTCCATATATGCCAAACATAAACAAAATAGTATCAATACCTACTCCTGTAACATATCTACAAATGCAAAGTATCTCACCATTTGCTTCTCTTCTCCAGAGGACAAAATTATTTTCCTACCCTGTATAATAGTTATAACTCTTATTACTACAGCACACTTAACCTCTGACCATCACATTATTAGCCCAAACTCTCTAACAAAATCCTCCACCTTCTCAATTCCCACATAGGAGAAACCAGCTTTATTACTAATATCACTATCAATTTGCAACCTTTCAAATTTTGACCTTGCCTCATACATAGTACCCCCATACCAATTAAATACCCCCATTTCCACAAAATACAACAATTTTATATCAAGATACCTAAAAACTTCCATTCAAATAGCATCCCAAATCCTACTTAGTGGTGACGTTCACTCAAATCCCAGTCCTACAAACAACAGGAACACCCCAGTAACCAGACAAATAACATTCTCAATTTCCCAAGAAAACACACAGACCTTCTAATGCTTAACATCAACATAAGAAGCATACTGAACAAAATATCAGAACTACATGCCACACCGGCCCTATACTCCCCTGACATAGTTCTTCTCACAGAGACTTGGCTAAAACCACACATCAAGGATAATGAATTTGTTCCCCTTGATTATGATGTTCTTGGGCAAGACAGGACATCCAAAAGAGGTGGAGGCATTGCACTACTCTTCAAAAATAACCTGACCATCAATATGACAGACAACCACCCACCAAATATCAATAATGTAGCGACAATATTCACCAAAAAAATCAGTTAAAAAAACACCTACATATAATCAGTAGCTATATAACTCCCTGGTAACATTAATATAGTTGAATCCATCTTAGACTCTGCATTACAAAATCTCCTCAAAGAAAGAATCATACTGTGTGACTTAAATATCAACTGGGCCTCCTGTGACTCACTCCACTCCACCAACCACATCAACCTACATGGCTTCATTCAATTAATCAAAACCACAACCCAAGTAGATAAAACAACTAAAAAGGAGTATATCCTGGATTGGATCCTCACTAACTAGCCAATGCAATCCTACCTCTCTCCCAGATACCATCAGTGATCACCTCCCCAGCTTTGTAGTAATACACCAAGTAAACCCAATAAAGTCCACTATCCTCCAACAAATTTGATATCCAAAGAATTTCAAAACCCAAGACCTTATATCTGCACTAAATTAATGCAACTGGAGACCACTGTCAATTCTGTCCCTGGATAGTGCTGTAGAATACTTCAAGAATACCTTCCTTAGCATTCAAAGTCACCTCACTCCCATCAGAACTGTTAGAATGAAATCTAACTATACCCCTTGGCTTACCAAAGACACCAGACTACTTCTAAAACAAAGGGATAAATCATGGGACTCATGGTGTCACAATAAAACAAACTAATAAACAAGCATATCTGGAATTAAGAAACTAAGCCAAAAAACAAATTAGGACAGACAAAATAAAACACTATACTGACATCCAATCAAAACACAAAACAAACCCACAAAATTTCTTTGCTGCCATCAATAAAATCCTGCAACCAGGTGAAAACAGTACACCGCCCCCTAACATTGATATCACCACCAATAATATTGCCATCCAGTTCAACCAACACTTCACCAAATCCATACTAGCCCTCACTAACAATAATACTCTTATTTCACATCTGAACCTATCATCGTAACCTGTAGACCAAATTTGCCTCTCATTACAACCTGTCCCTACTAGCACAATATATAAATGTCTGAATAAACTTAAACTCTGGTTGCTGATATATAACCTGCATAATATCTTTAGATCTCAGTCAAACCATCTTATATCCCATCTCCCTGTTAATTAATCACTCTTTGTTAGAACAACATGTTCCATCACTATGGAAAATTTTATATATAATACCACTTCACAAAGGGGGTAACTCAGTGGAACTATCTAACTACCAACCAATTGCCATTCTATCTCCCCTGTCAAAAATCCTCAGAAAATCCATGCATTCCCAAATAATTAACTACCTCCTAACTAATAAACTTCTGTCCAACACCCAACACAGATTCCGTCCTAATCACAGTATTATTGCAGCCCTTATTAGCTTTACCAGTACTGTAACTCAACACTGGAACAATGGCAACCTTGTCTCCACTGTCTTCCTAGATGTCTCCAAGGCCTTTGATATGGTCTCCCATGCCAAACTACTTACTGCACTCTCTGAACATAACTTAAGCTACTCCTCTCTAGCCTGGTTTCGGGACTATCTATCTAATTGCCAACAGGCAGTAAAATGGCAAAATCCCTTATCTCCCCTCCTACCTTTAACCTTAGGCGTCCCCCAGGGATCTATCCTTGGCCCTCTCCTCCTCACCATATTTACCAATAAACTTCACAAAGCTACTCTGCATGCCACTCTGGACCCGTATGCTGATGACTCCATCCTAATATGTTGCACCCCATCATTCCCTGAACTCCAGACACAAGAATCCTTTGCTGCTGTTGAAATCTGGTTATCCAATGCTCAATTAATACTTAACCCCCCCCAAAAAAAAACAGCTAATGATATTCCAGCCCACAAAAGCCATAGACCCCATTCCTCCATTTACAATATACTCAGCTATCAACACCCCTATCACTCCTGTCCCACACACCAAACTACTAGGAGTTATCATAGATCACAACATGAAATTTGATATGCATATAACACATACAGTAAAAAAGTCCATAAAAAACTCGGGACCCTATATAGATGCAAAAAGTACCTCACCAACAGCATAAAGCTACCATTGCAAGAACCCACTTAGTTTCCACACTTGTCTATGCCTCCCCCATACTCATCAACTTAAACAAGTCAGACTTAACCAAACTAAACACTTGCTACAATAAAGGAGCAAAGTTTGCTACTGACTCACCCTATAGTACACATCACTGCCTAGCACTTAAGCAACTATCCTGGCTAGAATTACCAAACCTGCTCACCTTTAAACAGCTCACAACAGCCAACCAAATCCTATATAATTCCAAAAAAACTCCTGCATTACATCGCCTACTGAATATCTGTTCTAACAAACATCTACTAAGATCCACCAACAAAGCATTAGTTGACATAACCAAAAGTAAAAATACCTCTGGGGACTCCCTCTACTCTACTTCTGTCACAGAAAAACTGAATGCCTTCCCCTAGAAATCGGGACCACAAAAAACAATAACAACTTTTAAAAACTCCTCCGGTCACATTTAAATAGGTCTTGGATATGTAACTGTTCAGACCCTGGGTAGCTCCCCCCATAATGGAATTATAAGACTCTCTCTACATAATAGTACTCAACTATACTCTTTTGGTATAATAGTACTCTCTACATAATAGCATTCAAATATACTCACTATAACCCTTCACTACTACGCACCATTACATAATAAAGCTTTTCTACTGCGGCTGCAGAACTATATATTCCTACCAGAGAGGGCAGTCTTATCCCACTGTATATTAACATAGACTGTTTGCATTGTATCATTCTTCTGTAAGCAAATTACAAATGTGAAAACTCAAAACTACCTACGTACAGATTTGCAGTAATGTGAAAAGTACTCATTAATATAACTGTATGTAATGCCCACCTAGCAACTGTATTGCATGTTTTTCCCTGTGCTGTTGTATCATATTATGTTTATCCTATGCTGATCCTTCTGTGTAGCATACATCAACTCTTTTCTTTGTACTTACATAACTTGTATTTATGGTATTTATTATACTAACCATTATATGAATGTAACCATATAACTGAATGCAATGCCCAACAACTGAATTGTATGTTTTTCCTATGCTCTTATAGTTTACTGTATGTTTATCCTATGCAAATTCTACTCTGTTACCATACAACTGCTCAATTCTTTTGTTCTGTACTTAAATAAATTGTGGTTATTGCATTTACTGTACTAACCACCGTGGAGCTTTTCTCCTCGGGCCTCTACTGAAAATGGGCTTCTTGACCAGTCGGACTCTCCCAGTAAACAAATGTAAAATAAAGAAAATAAATAAATAGCGGATGCCATTAAACCCAGAGCTCTCAGAAACTCACTGGCTGAAATAGAGGTCAAAGGAGTGTTTGAAAGAAGGAAATGAGAGTTATGGCCATGGGAAGAGGCAGGGATACCAGCATAGGTACAATCTGAATCGTGCAACCCAGAAAAACATGATCCTGAGAAGGAGTCAGAGAAGAATTTTTGAAGTTTATTGTGAACCCTAGGCTCTGAAAAAGGGAAATGGCAAAATGAAGATTTTGCAACAGGATCTCTGAAGAGGATGCCTAAATCAGCAGGTTGTCCAAGTAAGGAAATACTTGGATCCCATGAGCGAGGCATTTGGTGAACACCCTTGGAGCAGTACAAAGGCCAAAGGGCAAACAGAGAACTGAAAATGCCAGAAAGCAACAGAGAAATGCAAAAACTTCCTGAAAAGGTGATGGATCGGAATATGGTGATAAGCATCCTTGAGATCTAGAGACACCATATAAGCCTGAGGAAGTAAAAGATGAAACATAGACTGAAAGGACAACATTTGAAAAGTACACACCTTCAGAAAAGTGTTCAGATAAGAGAGTTCTAGATTTGATCTCCAAGTACCTTCTTTTCTGGGTACTAGGAACATTTTGGAGTAAAACCACCTCCCCCTTTGAGGCACAGATACCTCTTGAATAGTGCCCTGAGTCAAAGGTCTCAAAGTACCTATGGGAAAAATGGGAGTTGCTCCTGAGGAGGCTGAGGAATGACCATAAAAGGGGAAAGAGATTTCCACACCATGAAATACCCCTGGTGAATAATGGACAGAACCCAGGAATCCTGAGTAATCTGAAGCCAAACAGGAAGAGAGAGAGAAAGGCAAAGAGGAATGTGGGTGGGAAGAGAAAGATAGTCAGACATCACCTGGTTTATCACAAAAGGAAGACTTGTAAGTCCTTGAAGTCTGAGTAGCCTTAGCAGGAGGAGCCCACTTGCTACTCTCTTTGCCCTTAGTAGAAGAGCAAGATTGTCTATGAACAAAGCCTGGCTTATTGGGGTAGTTTCTCTGAAATTTAGGCACAGGAGAGATGAACACGTTTGAGTTCCTATATGGCCTTGCCCTTATCCTGAAGGACTTAAACAAACCAGCAGCATCTCCCCCAAACAAGTGTTTATTATCAAGAGGAGCATCCATGAACTTAGGCTTGATATCATCATGTAATGGCTGAAGTTGAAGCCAAGAATATCTCCTCATCACTGAACCAAAAGTAGCAGCCCTAGAAGAGGCATCTGCTGCATCATGACTACACTTGATGGAATGACAAACCACCTGAGAGAAAGTCCCTAACAGGAAAGAGCAGAAGTTTTACTCTCAGAGTCTGGAAGATCAGAAATAAGCTGACAAGCCTAAGAAAGGAGAGCCAACACATAGCTGGACATAGCTATAACTATATAAATATATAAATAGCCCCAAAAAGCCAAGGTAGCTGAGGAGTAAATTCTTACCTAGCTTTTCCATGATTCTGCAGTCTATCAGAAGACAGTAACTTGGGTGAAGGAAGCAATTGAAAGGGCTTATCAGAGGCTACAGACACCACTGAGGGGTCAACAGCAGGACATGTATACAAAAAATCACAATCCTCAGGCACCCTATAAAACCTATCAGGCTTCTTGGCAGCAGAGGGCAGAGAATCAGGAGCTTTTGATGCATTTCATAAATGCATCCAACAAAGTAGCCAAAATAGGAGGAATAGCAGAAGGTGTCAGAGATTCCATCTGCAGCAACTCATAGTACCTCTTATGGATTTCAAAGATCTGAGCACAATCCCATTTAAAAAAATGTCATCATCCTGGAGATTGTGTTCCCAAAGGGCTATTAGGACCATTAGATTCCCCTTCCTCTGACTCATAGTCCAAAGAAAAAGGAATTTGAGAAGAGTAGGCAAGGGATTCCTCATCAGAATCCAACTCCTCCTCAGAGGAATCCTGCTCCCTGTGCCTTTTAAGTGGAGTAGAGGACCAAAGGGGACTGGGAACAGAAACCCCCTGAGGATGTTTCATTGCCATCAAAGCATAAAACAAACCCTGAATGAAGGCCTGACACTCACTCTGTAAATCCCTAGCAACAGGAGAAACATGTTTAGTTTTTTGTTTCTCTTCTAATGGGGCATCCACCCTATAAAACTTATAAGGTGCTGACCCAGAAAGGCAGTCAATAAAAGTAGTAGGGACTTCTTCCCTAACTAAAATCTGAGGAACACCCCTAGGCCACATCTGCAAAGTCTCATTGGATGTGCTAAAAGTCATATCCTCACCAGCCTCCAACCCAATCGTAGCAGAGAAATCTAACAACAAAGCTGGGTGAACCTCCAAATTCTCACTGACCTCGGGAGAAATGGCGGGTGGATGCTGGACAGTGGAAGATTTAGGTCTTAGTTTCTTAACCTTCTTCTTCCCTAATGGCTGGCCCTTGGGACAGGAAGTTCCTTCCATGGTATCCTTATTGAGAAGCTTAAGTCACTGATTCTCCAGATACAAAGCAAGGGAAGAAAATCTACTATGCAGGGTCTTCAGTACAAACGCATCATAGATAGAACAGGTCGTATGACTGAGAGAGGCGCCTAGGCAAAATAAACACTTGTCGTGACAGTCTTTATGGGGAATCTGTCTCCTGCACTGGCATTTACCCTTCCTGGATGACATGAACCTCCAGAAGCAACAAAAAGTCAAGAAAAAACAAAACCCCAAAGGGGTACTTATCTGCAATGGCTTGGAACCAGCAAATAGGACATAGGTATTCAGACCAATGAACAAAAGATGCATTCAGACTGGCAGCAAAGATGTAGGCATTCAGATCAACAGTCGAGAGATGCATTCAGACCGGTGGCAAAGAAATTCTGAGGATGGTATGTCTGGACATCACCTTGATACCCTATGCTATGCCAGGAGCATACGTGTGACATACGACCTACCTTAAAGCAACAGTATGTTTTATATACTGGCCGGACATTGGGCTACCCAAGGCAGAGAATCCCAGATGTAAAGAATACTACAACCAGTGAATGGAAGGACATCTAGTATTTGACATCTACTGTACTAAACAGAAAGGAATAATGGACTCTCATAAAAGCTCTTTGAGAGGCCAGCAAGTCAAGGCCTGCCGTGTAAAAATTCTTCTAATATTTTGAGCAAAGATATTTGAGAACTTAACTGAAGTTTCACAATACATTGGAAAAGAGAAAGTCATTTCAGAGGTAGAAAAAATGGATTGCCAGTATCACTCAGTGAAAATAAAACCATCATCAGTTTGAATTTGGTAGACTCCTTCCATATCAAAGAAAGTTAAACAAAATGGTGGTTCAGCATGTAGCTTGATAACTAGTACTCAGACCTAGCAATGTTCTCCATTTAAAGTAGCTCATCTTGCTCAGTTCTGCCATACAAATTTCTGTTGATTTTCTAGGCGGTAAGTCAAAACAGCTCTGATTATGCCAAACAAGCCATTACTTGAGTGAAACATTAAGATTCATGTAAACTTGTCTCATTGAGGAAACTTTCAAAAATAACAAGCATTAGCTTAAATCTGGTATTTTAAACTAAGCATCAGAAATGTAAGGCAGAAAAGTGGTTTTAATGCATGATTCCTTTCTTCCCAAAGGGAAATGGTTTATATGAAATGGGTTCAAAAAGCAACAAATCATCAGTGGTATGAAACATATGTTGCAAAATATTTTCAGCAGGCATCTGAAATAAGTCCCAGCATACTTACAACTGGTACATAACAGTCTTCCACTTTGAAAGAAATTTGTTCCTGCAAAAAGTTTGTGTAAACTGGTTATAACTTGCTGTTTATGTGGTAGAAGTTGACAAAATAGTTGCTCAACAGTACACTGTTTGGCAGACAGTGCTGAAAATATCAATAAACTTACAAAATGAAATTCATATGAATAAAAGGTGCCAAAATATCAGATGTGTTACTAAATTGCATGATAGATGGAGAGAAAAATGTATTCTTGGCAAAAGCTAGAATGTACTTGATTACAGTAATATTACAAAGGTATCACTAGAGACAATTTTCAGTCAGAATTCTTCTTCTGGCTTTTCCCAGTTAGGGGTTGCCACAGTGGGTCACCTGTCTGCTCATGATTGGCAGTGGAGTTTTACAGTGTCAAGCTGACAGCCCAGCGCCCAACCTTCCACAGAAGGCACACACACGTGCACTCACTCCCAGGGCCAATTTTAGAGTGTCCAATGACAATGAGTGACAGCATGTCTTTGGGAGGAAACCGGAGCACCCGGAGGAAACTCACGCGACTACAGGGCGGACATGCAGACTCTGCACTGATGGCACCCCAGCTGAGGATCGAACCAGAGAACCTCTTGTTGGGAGGCGACAATGCTAACCGCTGCACCACTGTAGCTGCCCATTCAGTTAGAATTTTAAAAGTTAATAATAAATTGGATGACTCTAGGCAAAGCAACCAAAATAGATAATGAAATCGAGCAGCCATTTGTATACCCATTTTGGCCTTGCAGCAGGAAAATAAGGTGCTGAAGAAGTAATTTATTAGTTTGGAGATAAAGAAAGAAAGAAATGCTCAGAAGCAAGCAAGATGATCAAGGACAGGGCTTGTAAGATTTGGATAAAGAACATCCACATGACTGGAGTCTCGGTGGATAAATAGGGGATAGCATGTGATTTATTTACAAGCGATAAATTAACTGCATAGACTATGATGCTAGTAAACCATAACAAAATGAAGAGACCACACAGTCTCTTTGACCATTGCTAATAGTGGCAGCTAGGGAACCTGCATATATTTTGTTGAGAATAAAGACTTTTTTTCTCTAAAGAACCAAATCAGACAAAAATCTGCTAACAGGAGAAAAAAAACAGAGAACTTTTTAAAATACTTTTTCAGTTTAGAACGGTCAGAAATGAGTCTAATTTTTGGCAGCTATGTGTGACTACATAGTAAAGTAGTTGAAGCTCAGGATGTTATCCCCAGCCTTTTGCAAAGTTTTCTTTCCAGTGGGGAGGGCTAAAACCTTTACTGATGTCCAAGAAGCCTTGAGCTGTGTGCAGGAGTGTGATATTGAGGAGTGGAATATCAACACTGAGTATGAGCAGTAAGTGAATGGTAATTCAAAAATACAGGATAATGGAGGGTCTGTGAAAGATGAACAACAAAAAATAAAAGTGCAATAATGGTCAGATGGACAAGAATACTTACCCATCTTTAAATACAAATAGTAGCAAAGGCAGAAAGCAGCCTTAGCAGCAGGAAAATGATTCTAGGGAAACTGAGTTACTGCAGAGTTTTCATTTAGGGGCTGAATTTAACTTCTCTGTTCTTATGGTTTTTATGAAATAAAATTACGTAAGATTCTTACCTTCTCAGTATGATAACATAATATTTTTGAGTGGTATGCATGCAACATAACAGCATATTTGTATTCCTTCTCTGTTTTGCATTACTTCAAGGATTTTTTGATGTAGGGAACTGGTGTAATATAGCTGCTGGTTAACGAAGGAAGAGAGAATACAAGAAAAGTAAGCAGTCTGACAGCTATGAACAGGGGCATTGTGTATAATAAACTAGCAAAATGTGGAATTGCTTGCAGTGAGAGCTAAGCCCAGGAGTTATGTGCACTTGTGGGGAAGCACAGGTTGAATTAGATTTGAGCATCACCATCACCGTTAACAATCCCCTTTTCCCATTTTCTGCATTGGCTCAAGGTATAATGTCAGCTGTCGACATCTTTCTAGATTCATTCCCACTATCCTACCTTCTTCAGTGGTCATACCTGACTGCCACAGGTTTTCTTTCTTGCAATCCATCCATTTCTTTGTTGGGCATCCTCATTTCCACTTACCTTCTTCCTGTCTCTCCCAAATCTTCTTCATCAGATTGTCTTCTGCTTTCCTGCACAGGTACCTAAACAACCATAATCTGTTTTGTTTGACATTTTTGCTATTGGGAATCCTTTGACTTCTGTTCTGATGTATTCATTTCTTTGTCTGTCCCTCAGGGTGCATCCTACCACCCATTTTGGGCACTTCATAACCATCAATCACCTCTGTTTTCCTCAACTGCCCTGCCATCACTGCCCAGGTTTCTGTACAATACAGTAGTACTGGCAGCACCACTCTTTTGTACACCTTACTTTTCAGCTTCTTTGGCATTCTTCCAGAACATACCACCCCTGACATTCTCTGCCAGTTGTTTGCAGCCCTTTGATTTTTAGCATTGACCTCCTCATTCAGACTTCTCGTTAAATACCGCTCAGAAATACTTAAAGCTATTAACCCATTCTACTGTTTTCCATCCTATTTCATTTTTTTTCTGTTCCTTCTGATTTCTGTCATTTCCTGCCGGGACAACTGTCTGTACTCAGTTTCATCACATGTGCCTTCAGTTTTGAATTCCATTCTCCTATCATTTGTTGAAGTTCTTGTTTAGAATCTGCTTGTAATATCACATCATCTGCATGCAAAAACTTGTTGATTTGCCCCCTTCAACCTGTTTGATATTTAGTCTATTGCCAGTATGAACAGTGAAATAGAGAAAGACTAGTGTGATATGCCAGTAGCAATTCTGATGTGGTAACATGTGTGATACTTGAAATCCAATTAGACAGAGGCTCAGTTTAAACAATTCCTTAAGTTATGCATGCGAAGGAATGTTGTGTATGTTGAGTTCTGCAAGAATTTTTGATTTAAATGAGATAAGTGGGAGGAAGACAGCTACTGTAGTACCATAACTGATGGAGGACAGGGTAACTAGCCCAGATAGAACTGAAAGGTAAGTTAGATCAAAGATACAGAAGAAAAAATAAATATTAATAGGTGGGGATTCTTATGCCAGCTGTTAAGATATACCACTAAAGTCAGGAAGGTACAAAGTTTTCCTGGAAGTCTTTGTATATTTTTACATCCCAGCAAGGTTGCCAGTGACGTACCCTGTGGCAGATCCAACATGCTGAGACTGTGGTACAGAAACAAGAGCTTATGGGACACAGAAGCATACATTTTGGTTCTACCAGGGTCTTAACTCATTTATCATAGACAATTATACTCAGCAGGACAATGGGGTTACTGCGTAGCCTGGAAGAGCATACACGTCACAGCTGGTGAGTTTCCCTGACTCCTGCAACTCTCTCAGAGCAATGTACTTAAAATAATACACCTATAGATCATAAGATATGCTATATCTGTAGGATAGTATGTGATATGTAAATCCAGTTTAAAAAGTATAAACTATAGTTATTGTGGAAAAATTTTAGAAAAATCAACCTGAAATGCACCCCAACACCTAGGTTGTCCCATGTGCCTCCTGGATCCACACACAGCAATACTCGGTACTTGACATAGTTCTTTCACAGCAAATTTGTCTGTGACATCTCTATTAAAGGCTCATTTGTACCTTGAAGTTATTATAAAATGAAACATGGGGAATTCTAATTTCTTCCAAGCTCAAGTTAAATGTTGCAAAGCTCAGCAGCCAGTCCCACCTCTGCTTCTCAATGTGGAATGGAAATACTGATGTGTAAGTACAACAGAGATATGCCACTAAGTGCCCTCAATGGGATCCTCTCCATGTTGTGAAGAGCTGCTTGCCTGGAATGTTTGTTGCACACTCTGAACAAACTCCCAGGAGACTACTATTCAAAAAAATATCTGGTGGATCAGTCCTGAGGATGCGACAAAGACTGCAGGATCAAAGCCATCCCAGGAAAAATCACTAACATAGCCAGAGAGACTATGTTTGCAATGTTTAAAGGGAGAGTGTGTGTCTATGTGTGTGCACACATGCAAATAAGCTGAACTGAACCTTTCTGAATGTGTTACAATTACTCTTGTCAAACATTTAGTGCAAAAATTCTGGACAGGGCCAAAAATAATAGATGGACAAAGACCTAAAACCAGGGACAGATTTTAAATATTGCTTATATAAAATTAAAAAAGGTTGACAGGATAACAGGTTTTGCTCTAACAAGCAATTTTTGAAGGATATGAGTCTGAAAATTCAAAATGTTTCCATTATTTAAGGACTTCGGTCTTCAAAGATTTGCCAGAAAACTACAAATTTTATGACGAACACACCAAAATTATGAGGCAAAAATCTAATCTGGACATTCTGTGAAATTATAATCACTTGAGAAGTATGATTACAGGTTTTTAGTGCAGGTTCACTGTCATTTAGTTATTTATTTATTTATTTTTATTTTACATTTGTTGACCGGGCTAGTCTGGCTGGATACATGTCCATTTTCAGCAGAGGCCCGAGGAGAAAAGCTCCACTATATACTATATATACTAGTAAATAACATAAAAACAGTGCAGTAAGAGACAATTATAAGAATGTAAAGAACTATTCCAATGTAGTATAGTAACAGTACAGAAGCAATTTAACAAATGAAAAATACAGTAAGGATCGCTAATGCCATATTCTTTGCAGAAACAGGAATTGAAAATGACAAAAGATAATAACAAACACTGGAGTCTATACAATATTTACAGTATTAACAATTATGATAAACATTTTGTGCCAGGGCAATAGTTTTAAGAACCAGATTTGAACAGCAGGAAGCAACATACAGGTTTCAATAATAGGTGAGATGACAGGTTGCAGTAATATATCTGGTGTAAAGAGAGAGTGACATTATAGGAATAGTAATATCCAAGTGGATGTTAGGTGAGCTACAGAGGAGGGGTAGTACTAGTGAGAGAGACAAGTAGAGGAGATGGATGTACAAGAAGGTAATGGAGAGAACTATAGTGAGAGTTGGATGCTGAGGTCAGTCAGGATTTGAGCAAGGGCAAAGCCAGTGAGATTTGAAATAGTTCTTTAATTGTTTCTTGAAAAGTTGTGATGAGCCTAAAGTAGTCAGTTCTGTGGGAAGTTTATTCCAGTATGAGCCAACAACATTTGTGAACAGGGAGTCACCAGATTTATTGTGTGATTTGAGAGCAGCTACTAGCAGTTTGTTAGCAGAGCGAAGGGAAGTAAGATTCCTGTAAGGGGCAACAAGGTTGTTAAGTATGGGTGTATTAGTAGGGTAATGGAGAATTTTATAGGTGATAACTAATTGATGTAGAAGAATAAGATTTTGAAGTTCAAGCCAGCCAAGCTTTTTGAGATTAACACAATGATGGGTATGAAATGGGGAACCTGTGGCAAACCTGGCAATGCTATGGTAGGCTGTGGCTAGTTTCTGAAGGTTAGATTTTGATAGGTTGATAAAAGATGGAGAGGCATACAATAATGCAGAGATGAGATGAGTTTGGGCTAGAGACACCCTGGTAGTTGCTGTAAGAAAGGGCTTAAGTCTATAGAGGGCACCTATCTTTTTATTAACAGTTTTGATGGTTAGGTGATTGTGGGAGACAAAGTTTAGTTGGTTATCTATTGTGAAACCTAGTAGTTTAGTGGAACAATCAGGTGTAATGATAGTGCCATTGTCATAGACAATAGAAAAGGAGAAAGGGGCAGACTTAAGGGTTGGAGAAAAAAGTAATAATTTGTGTTTTTGGGGATTAAGGAGGAGACAGATATGTTGGAACCAGTTTTCTGCTGCAGTAAAGACTTTTTGGGTGGAAGAATGAAGTTCAGTTGGAGATACAGCAGAACAGATGAGTGTTGAATCATCTGCATACTGAATGCATGTGGATGTTGGGAGAGAGGTAGACAGGTTATTTATAAATATGGAGAAGAGAAGGGGATCTAAGATGGATCCTTGGGGGACCCCGATAGTGACTGGGAGCTGAGAGGATAAATGGCTGTCCCAAAGGACTGCTTGTTTTCTATCTATCAAATATGAGTTAAACCAGCGCAATGCCAAAGAGTCAAGAGAAAGAGATTTCAAAGTGCGTAGCAGAAGGTGATGGTTCACCATATCAAAGGCTTTAGAGAGGTCGAGAAATAAAGAAGAGGAGAATAGGTTGTTATTGCGATTTTTGTTGATAGAGTCTGTGAAGGAGAGAAGAGCAGTGAAAGTGCTATGGTGAGGTCTAAAACCATGTTGGGAGTCTGCAAGTAGGTTATTGTGTAGAAGATGATTTAAATGTTGATGGTTTATACAACGTTCCATAATTTTAGATAGTGGTGATAGTAAGGCTATAGGACAGAAGTTAGAAAGTTCATTAGTGTTTCCTCCTTTATGCAGTGGAATGATATGGGAGACTTTCCAGAGGGGGGGAATAGTAGATTCGGTTATTGTTCTGTTAATTAAGATGGAGACTGGGTATGCTAGTTCTGCTGCTGCTAGCTGCAGATATTCAGCTGGTAATTGGTCGGCTGATGGAGTACATGGTTTAAGTTTTGAAAGTAGCTTGTGAATCTAGGTTGTGGAGACTGTACTGAAGTTTAAAGTGGGGGTGTTTTTATGAGAAGAGGTCTTTTGAAGGAAAGTGGGGGGGGGACCATGGTCTTTGCTAGAGAGGTGACTGTTTCAGAAAAGAAGTTGTTGAATGTATTGGCTGTTATGTTAGGAGGGGTCAGAGCTAAGTTAGCTGGAGTAGGTGTGTTGGTATTCCCTGGATGGAGCAGTTTATTGATTCCTGACCAGAATTTTTTGGGGTTATGATTTTGATTTTGTTGATATTGGAGGTAAAAAAAAATTTTTTTATCAATAAGGGTGAGTTTTTTGTGGTATTTCTAAGGTATTTGAAGTTTTGATGGTCAGTTGGGTTTTTAGTAGTTCTCCATTTTGTCCATAGTTTGTTCCTTAATAGCATTGTTTGCTTGGTTTCTTTAGAAAGCCAAGGAGCAGCTTTGGATCCTGTTCTAATTAAGCAAGAGGGGGCATGACGCTTAAGAATTTGGAGGAATGTGTTGTTGAAATGGGTAAATGCCTCATCAAGTGGGAGGTGTTTTAGAGCTGACCAGTTACATCCTTAGAGTTCATTAAGGAAGTTTTGAAGTATGAAGTTTTTTTTGTTACGTATAGTACGATAGCTAGCCTGTTTGTGATTGTTATTTTTTTGTTTAGTGATATAGGTGAGAAGATGGTCGCTGATATTGTCAGGGAGTATTCCAGTTTTATATGAGAGGGGATTATTGTTGACCAATATCCAGTTTAGATGGCCTGTTTATTGGTAGATTTGTGAATCCTAGTTGGGGAGTTTATGGTTTGTTGAAAAGTAAAGAGGTTGAGGTGATAGGTGAGTTTGGGGGATATGCAGGAGTTCCAATCAATATTGGAGTCTCCTAAGATTATGGTTTCCTGAGGAAAGGTAGCGGAGAGCCAGCTAAGGATGTTTTCAAGTGTATTTAAGTTATTGCCAGGAGGGATATAGGAACATATTATGCATATGGCTTTGTCATCAGACTAATAACTATTAAAGAGAAGGCAGACATTTAGGGCGAGTGCTGTATTCTTTTATCAGAAAGTTCTGACTGGCCACCTGTTTTACAAAGGTAATTAGTTCTCTCAATTTAGTCAGTCTCAGTAAGTTATTGTGTTGTTTTTTAGTTGTTGTTCTTCTTTCGGCTTTTCCCGGTTAGGGGTCGCCACAGTGGAACTCCGGTCCGCTAATGATTGGCAGGAGATTTTTACAGTGCCAAGGTGCCAGCTCAATGCCCAACCTTCAACAAAGTCACACCCATTCACGCATGTCTTTCGAATGCCACTCGACCGCAGGGAAGACATGCACACTCCACACAGAAGGCACTCCAGCTGAGAACCTATTGTGTTGTTTTTAGTGTTTGTGAGTATTGAAGCTACTTTGTTTTTTCATGGAGGTAACCAGGCAGACAAAGTGAGATGAAGGAAAGACTGTATCTTGCAGAACTTTCTTGTTTGCGAAGACAGTTGACAAGTTGGTATTGATATGCTGAGGGGCAAGAGCTCTTAGACACTAATATTCCAACTAAAATTGTATTGTTTGGTAATTTAGCTCCCATATTAGGCAACAGAACTCCATAAGTTTGTTTTTTTATAAACTGCCTTAGGAGAATTGACATACAGGCTCTTATATGCATATCCATTGGTTCAGAGGTGTTCAGTTCCAAAGTCTTGTACTCTGCCTTTCTGCTGGTGTTGTTGCATTGAAGTTCTCCATAAACAGGACACAGTAATGGTCAAGAATGCTTCTTTATCTACAGAATCATCATTACATAATAAGTAAACTTCCTCTATATTTTGCCAGACTACTAAAGTGTGTCATCACTATAATTATAGCAGCCCCCCCCCCCCAACTGTGGACTCACAGGCAGGGAAGTATATTACAGGAACATAAAGTTGATTATGTTTATTTACACCTACACTCTCCAGCTAAGTATATTATGTAAGGCCTACTACAGACATATCCACTGGCACACTGGTGTTCATTGGCATAGCTGTTTTTAAGCATTATGCATGGTTTTCATTGGCAGTACTGTGCATAACTTCTGCCCCATATGCAAATAACAATAACAGTCAGGATGCATGTTTATTCAGTTGTTATTACAACAAAAGTAAACATCCTATATATTTTGCTTGACAATGGAAATTTGTTGTCACTGGAATTATGGCCCCTTACTCACTTTAGATTCATAAGCACATTACGTGAACACACAGTTGTGTGTGTTTATTTATATCTGGAAACCTCAGCAAACTTTGTTTCACAGGTGAGTTCTTGGTGAATTATGAGAAATGTGCTCCAATATTTGCTATGGTTATAGATGTGGTCAATTATTGTTATATTCCACCAATAGTGTTGTTTTCCTTCAGTTCACAACAAATGTGTACAGTTTTCATTTTTTTTTAGGCTGACTGACTGTGTGTCTGTGATCCATATCATTAACGTGATTCTGTGAAAGGAGAACTAAATGTAATACTTTATTTTCAGAAAAATTATTTCCCTGTCACTTTGTGTTACAGCATAACACACGTATTTTACCTGCTGCAGTTGTTTTTCGCCTTTGGTGCTCCCATATCAATGGTGCTCACCAGAAGTGGATATCATTTTGGAGGGCTGTCTTCGATGAAAACAGAAAACAATTGATCACAGTACAGTGATCATGGGTTCAGGGTAAGGACCGTCTCTACTATGAAACAGCAACCCATTTTACTGTTGCCATCCCATGTACTGACTGCATCACCTTGTAATTCAGGATTGAGATGTTGAAAAATCCATCATGGTAGAATGGTATTCTTGACTGGTAGCCATGCAGAGTAAAACAGTCAGAATGAAATGGGGTGTATTAGAGAAATTTGATGCAATATGTGATACAGTTACAGAAATATGGACCATAAAGTTTTGCAATCTTAGTTATACTTAGAATCACCAGCTAAGTGTATTTCATAGATGAAGTCTTATAATATTATGTTAAAAAAATTGTGTTACATTAAATTTGCTCTGCTGTTCATTCGGTTTATATAAAATAAGCATATGCACATTTTGCATTTAAGGCCTGTGAAGTATGTGTTTTTCTAATTTACAGCAAATGACAGTGTATAATAGATATTCACAGTGAAAAAGATCAATATGGGATGTACAGGGCTGAGTTACTAATGCATTTGTAAAAGGTTATGAAAATATAGATTATTTCCTTATTTACATTAATAAATCAAAAACAAAGTATGCTACTATCATGTCGAGAAGGGTGGGGGGTGTTGTGCAAGTTAGAAAAAAAGTGATTCTACATAACTTGAGTAAGATAGACAAAGTCACAGTCATAAATATTAATTTAAAGTCCATTGTATAATATTAATGTTATTCTAATATTGACACTAATGTGTCATGAGGAGTAGTTCATCAATTAAGAAGTAAACTGACTGTATATGGGAGGAACCAGCAGTGAAAACATTTATTTTATTTATTTGTTTTATTTTGCATTTCTTAACCAGGATTGTTTGACTGGGCACGAGAAGCCCTTTTTAGAGGAGGCCCAGGGAGAAAAGTTCCATGACAAATAATAATAAAAACATACTGCCCGAGCATTATATGGCAAATAGCAATAGTAATGTATAGTAAGAGTATACAGGCCGCATACATGGAACAGAATAGAACATAACATGCAAGTCTTTACATGTAAAGTTCATGTATGCATGTAAAAAAATCCGAACATATTCATTTACATTATATGTAGGGGATAGACAAGGTTTGAGTTACTGAGGACTGCTTGCAGAAAGTTATGGAAATTATGAAATATTTTCCATACTTGCCTTAATACATCAAATATGGAATGTGATAGAGCAATATCGTATAGCGTACACTAGTTGTAAGTGTTCGGAAAAAATATACTAAACAGTCTTGAAAAAGAGAAACACTGCAATATTTATAACTGTTTATTTTGTATAGATTGTATCATTAGTCACATTATTCTAATGTTGACACAAATGTCATGAACAATAAGTCATGTTTTAGAAAACATGGTGGGATTTGCAAGCTGACAGGGTATGGTAAGTGTCTGCAGTGAAAACCTCACTGTGGGATGCACAGGTCATGCCTCAGGGAATGAGATGCCATCTACAAGCTCACATGATTTGCTAGGCACAGAGAAAAAGTGTGGGATGTACAAGTCATTAAGGAGTATTAGCAAAAAAAGTCATGAAACAATGACATATTTTCCATATTTATATTAATTATTTGAAAATTAAGTGTGATAGTGTCATGTTGAGACGGCATATGCAAGCAGTGGGTGTTAGTAAAATATTGGCATTAAAACTTGCTGAGTAATGTGAAAGTATCCAGAGACATATAAATGTTTGCTTTATAAAATGGTTCTGAATATTAGCTATATTTTCATATCTGCTTTAATACTGTAAAAGCTGTGTGACCTACAAGGGACCAAATTCTGACATGTTATACACAATATACAGCACAGAATTTTGATACATTCTTGCTAATTAACATGCAAAGTTTTGTAGATTAATACTACCATTTTGAAATACTGTGAACTTATAAATCCTAGTTAGTTGCTGGGAAGGGTAGAATAATGTCCATTAAGGTAGATCCTTGATATGCTGAATATTTTTTCACTGATTTCATGATGAAGAAAAATTTATCCAGCAGGCATGACAGTAAATAATTTTTAATGATTTTGAGTTTTTTTTTTTTACCTGAATGATTTTCTTAACTGCTGTATCTATCTAAGGGCAAAGTTGCATCTGATTCATCTTGTAACCAGAGGAAAGTATATATTCTGAAGGACTAAGAGGGTAATTTGCAGAAATTCTAAAGCAGTATCATAGTCTATGTGCCCTATAACATAGGTCCATTCAGCAGTACCGTAGCTAGGACAAGGAAAATGAGGCAGGTATTAAAGCCACAAACTGTTAGAGGGCACAATCAGTACCTCAGAAAGGTTGCTGATCAGGTGTGAGTGTAGTAATGGCAGTCATTTAAAAAATATAAACAGCCACTGATGTCGCAGCTGCCTAAGTGAATATGTTCAGTAAGCTGCAGTGAAGTGTCAGTGTGTATTTGTAACTATAGTAGTGGTTAGTACAAGCTCTTTCCTACAATTACAGATTCTTACCTTCTGAACTTCTGTTTGTGGGGAGGTAATTGCCCAATATACCATTTCCACTTCTAAAGGATCTGAATGTGGTACAGAAAAAAATGTGGTGAAGGCGAAATTGTGAATAAAAACGGGGAGCGCAAAGTAGAAAAGAAGAATTTTGGGGAGTGATGCCGAGTGCTTGTCTAGTAGGGTGTCATTACCTTTAGGAATGGTTCCGGAAGGAGAATTAATTGCGCAATTTAGTGAGTGCTGATCTAGGACAACCTGTGAAAGTTCTTAGGAGATTTTGATATTATATAACACATTCAGTTACTAACAAAACCTATACATGGTAACATAAATAGACTACTAATTTTGCTCTACACCTTTAGTAATCTAGCTACCCCCTTTTCATTCTCCTTGATATTCAATGCTGCAGTTATACTAATGTTTTTCTCCTAGATATAACTTATTCAGTTTTTCTGTTTTATAAAATTGTGTGATGAGACAAATGAGTGCCTTTAATTGATAAGACAGTTTTTCCATCAAAATTGCTTTAAATATAATGGCATATAAACTACTATTCATCTTTGCTCTTAGCTTTTGATTGGTCACACATTAAAACAAAATAAAGCTGGTTACTCCAAGTTTATTTAAGCTGTTTAACCATTACCTTATCTAATGTACTTGTCATGATGTGAGGTATTGCCATCTGTGCCAGGGAGAATAGGGTAGTGCATGTGTAACATATGCCAGCATAGTTAGCTGGAGTTTTGTAAATAATTTTATGTCATTTGACTATCACACTGACTTGTACAGATGCTTCTGTTAAAAATATATCAACATTGTCATTGTGACTGATTAAATGTATATGTTTAAACACAGAATTCTGGAAGGGAACAGTAGACATTTTTGAAACTGTCCTATAGCTTTCAGATACTGCAAAAGATCTTAGTAAAGCTGTGTGTGTATATTGTATCAGTGTCAGATGATCAAATGTGATGTCATTCTATAACCAGCACTGAGAGAATGGAACTCAAATAGCTTATTTTAGTGATGTCTTGGCCACTCCAAAAAGCCCGACTGCTTTGGTTATACTCTACCGTTTATGTTAGTATTGATTTTACTCAGTATAATTGGATACCCTTGTAAGAGCCTGAGAGTGGTTGACTGGTGGCAGCATAGTTACATTATAGACTGTGCAGAAGGGGTACAGTTAGTAAATCTGGATCAGCCTTTTCCAGGAGCATGTGCTTGTGTGTGAAAATCAAATACCCAGGTGTGAGTGTATCAGCTACTTGGAACTGGAACAGAGTGCATCAAAGTGAATCTTGTCTGGGATCTGGAGAGAGAGAGAGTCTAGTCCCAGGTCTGGAGTGTAATCCCTGTATTCTCTTGGGGAAAACTGTGCTTGATGCAGAGAGCTGTGTCTGAAAATACTGTGTAAATTCATTTCTGTTTTTATTGACCATATCTCACCAGTATCAGTGGTGAGGATTAAGGCTCCTTAATTACTGGCCTGGGCTAGTGAGGCCATCACAGTACTGATTGACCATGTCTCATTTTTTATGTAGGAAAGCTTTAAGCTTCAACCTGTATTTAAATCAAAAAGTTAATTTTAGTATAATAAATGTATACATTCAGATTGTATCAGATTACTTATAGCTGTCATATATGTATTACTTTAGCTGTTGCTGAAAATGGTCAGCTTAACCTACCCACCCACACATTCATCAAATGAAATAAAGAAACAAAAAACTTTTTAAGTTAAGTTAAATAAATGTTCCACAGATGTTGCCCTACTCAACCACAAGCTTCTTAACCTTTGACAAATGCATAGTAGCAAGAAAGGAGGATATCATGTTTGACTTTAATGTACATTTAAGCAACTAAATATACTAAAACTAGGTAGGAAAGGATATGAAGGTATTGGCAGACTTGTTGAAGTGCTGAATGTTAAGGCAGGGTTCAAGGAAATGAAATGTAATATCTATGAGAAAAAGAAGCTCAGAGACTACTTAATGTCTAAGTGAATAAAATGTTCACCCTCTAGTAGATGCATAGCCTACATACGTATAAACTGATGGAGAATATAGAGGCATATAGATATGCAATGCACATAGGAAATTGAGAAAGACAGCAGGAGGGGCCTCCAAAGAACCTAGCTCACCTGTCAGAATGGTGCCATACCACAACATACTTACTTCATGTCTACAACACTGCTTACACTTAGGACTCCACTCTGTACTAAGGGAAGAGGGACAGGGTCCTGGTCAGAATGGGCGGGTCAGATAAGGTGCAGGAGATGGTAGGCCAAATAGTCAAAGAGACGCTCCAAGTCACAGCCTACATACGGTTAGCAAAGCGGCTAATGAGAAATTGTCAAAACAATGAAACAAGGTAACAGGAAAAAGGACAGAATGGTGATGTGGACATAAATAGGGTGAAAATAAAAGAAAGAGAGCTATGGTTAAGAAGTAACAAGAATTATTTAGAAGGACTTACAAATGCTAAAGTACTGCAAAACAGGGGGAAATCTCACAGAACAAGAAGAGGATCAACTGCAGAATGCCAAGCAGAAAATTAGGGATTACCTCAATAATATGTACTAGTTTAGAAAGACTGCTGTTAAGCAACTGTTTTTTTGACAATAACAGTAGAGCACAAAAACTTTTAGCACAATGACTCAGGCAACAGAAAGTAGAAAGGACTGTCACCAAGCTTAGGCAGCCTATAACAATGAAGGCATCAAGAGATCATGCAGAGGTATCAGGAATTCGATGAAAGTCTGTATAAGCAGAAAAATATAGAAATCAAGAAAAGATACAAATAGAAATGTTTATAGAAGAATTAAATATGCCAAGTTAGAGGTAGATGAGGCTCAATTACTAACAGGATACGCGGACAGGAGATAAAAATTGTGATGTATAACCAATGTACAGGAAAGCCCCAGGAATAGATGGTATTCCTGTGGAAGTTTGGAAGCTAGAAGGGGAAAAAAATGCTGAAAATCAGGAAGATTTTGTTTAACAGTATTTTAAGAGGAGAAGTACCAACATCCTGGAAGAAAGCAGGGTTAATTGTAATACCTAAAGAGGGTAAAGATCAGTCCAACCCAGCTTCACATAGGCCCATTTCAATACTAAACCATGATTATAAAGTGTTCATGTCTATAATGCCTAAAACAATGACAAAAATATTGACAAAATTGATAGATATGGATCAATGTGGTTTTGTGGAGGAGAGGCAAACATTTGACAACATTAACAGAACATCGATGATCCAGAGGGAAGCAGAATGTAAGAAGATACCATTGTTGCTGGTGGGTTTTGATGCAGAAAAAGTATTTGATAGAGTAAGCTGGGACTTTATGAACAGGGCAATGGAAGCATTTGCATTTCCTGAAAAAAATTATATGGTTGATTAGGAGGCTATATGAGGGATCAGGGGCAAAAATTAAAGTGGGCAGGGTCCTCTCTGCTAACTTCTACTTGAGCAGAGAAACCAGGCAGGGGTGTCCTCTTTCCCCTTTATTTCCATTATATTTAGAACCACTGGCAAATAAAATTCAATGATATAATTGGTATGATAGTCAGGAAAAGGTGGCTCTATTTGCAGATGATATTATTTTATACCTGACAAAATGAGAAAGAGACATTACAGTGTTGTGGAACATTTTGAGACAGCTTCAAATCTTTTCAGGATACACAATTATATACCCACACATGAACTGGTTCAGCAATATCCATATTTATGGAGAAATTATAAAATAAAGTATTTAAGAGTATAGATTACAAATGATTCTGGTGTGGCAGCGAAGGATATGTTGGAAGAGACTAAACAAAAGATAATATAAAAACTGAGAAAATGTAAGCTTTGTTATATGGATATGGATAGTAAGATACAAGCAGTCAAAATGTTTTTAGTCCCTTTAGTCTTATACACTGGTCAGGCATATTTTTATCAACCAGAGAAGAAGTTGTGGATAGCGATTAATAAAGAGCTGAAGGGCTTTACCTGGGAGGGGAAGATGGCAAGAGTCAAGTGGGATAAGCTGATTCTTCCAGTAGAACCGGGTGGATTGGGATTACCCAATTTGAAGGGATATTTCAGAGCTACACAGTTAAGGCTCCTATACATAGCACAAGCAGAACACTATAATTCAAAGTGGAAAGGGATAATGGTGAAATGGGGGAAGCTCAAGAAACAAGGAGAGATTGGGATTTTGGATGCAGACCTTTAAGGAGAATAACAATAATCATACAGAATATTACATCCATAAAGTAGCAGAAAGTATTCTAAGAACTAAGCCAACACGGGAATGGAGAAAGGAGATTCTGCTGATATCAACTAGGACTGCAACTAGGGATATAGACAATAGGCAAGAAGGGGCTTGAATTTATTGGAGAAAATTGGCAAAGGAACGAAAGTATTGGGAGCAAATAACTAGAGAGGGAAAGGTAATAGAATGGGAAGAGGCCAAGAATTTATTTGGACTGCAGGTTAGAGATTGCCTTTCCAATCAAGGACTGATATCAGAGTATAGACAAAGAGAAAGAAATAGGGGGTTCCTAAACAAAAGACCAGCAATAGTAGAGTTTTTAGTAGAATCTAGAACAGAAGCTGCCATTAAAAAGGGAATAATTAGTCGAGCATATAAAGTATTGCATGATAACTATAAAAATCAATCAGAGGAGGTTAGAAAAGTCTGGGAAGAGAGACTGGATAAGCAATTCACAAAGAAACAATGGGAGGATATATGTATGCAACAAAATCCAAACGATTTATTATTTTTGCTTGGAAATGTTTACACATATATTTTCATACCCCAAGTAAACTCCAGAGAATTTTTCCTTGGGTAGACAGCAAAAGTTGGAGGTGTGAAGGGGAAGAAAGAGGTACTTGGGAACATATTTTCTGGGAGTGAGGTGGGTTGGCGGACTTTAGGGATTCACTGCATGATGCACTGTCATAGATTTTGAGTAGGCAGATTGGTGTAATGAGGGAGATGATTTTTCTGAGCTATGATACAAAATCGGGATTTCCTAGATATGGTGAGGTCTTGCTGCATCTAATTATAGTGGCTCCCAAAAAAACAATTACTAGAAAGTGGAAATCAAAATCTAAAACAACTATATTAGAAGTAGTCAATAATGTAAAGTGCCAGACAGACTGCATGGTCAGCAAAAATGGCTTGTAACAGTAAATTCTTATGAACATTTTATCTTTCACTTGACCTGTATTTATTTGTGTTTAAATCCCATGTATAAAGATAGCTAATGCTTGCTAATACTTTTTTTACAAGACTGGTTCTTTTCTGTTTAATTTAATACTTAAAACAAATGCATTATCGGTAAAGTACTCTTTTAGACACATCTGAAAACGGATACTAACTTTTCTATTACCCCAGTTTGCTTAAATAATAGAAGTTTCATAAAAGAAAAGCCAGTACAAGGTGTACCCAGTGAAAAATGATTGGGTCCTACTGATTCAAATCTACTATTATATTAGAACAGATATGGCAGACCTTTGAGTCCACACTAAGTCCTGAATTATACAGGTCCAAGTTCTCCTGCATTCAGAGTACAGTGAAGTTTCTTTGTCTACCACTCTTAGAACTGGAAGTAGGTACCAGCAATAGTGCCTGGAGCCATTCCTCAATACTGCACCCTCCTCAGCTTAGGAGCATTACAAAAAGGTTCCCAATCTGGTGGCTGCTGCTTCTGAAATGCAGAAGCCACCCAGCCAACCAGGTTTAGGTTCTGCAACATGCCCATGACCATCCTACCCAACATTTAATAGCAAAAAATCTTTTTTTGGCAAACTCCATGCTACAAATGTAGTAAGCAGTTTCTATAGCTTATATCACTCAAAGAGCACTGCAACTATTATGTTTAAAGTTGAGAAAAAGAAGAAAGGCAAATCTGTTTTTACTTTTAAATTGTAGCAAACTACTACACACAGAGTGCTACAGCACTCAGGTTTGAATGCAAATGCAATACCAGCTTTTAAAGCCGGTGTGCCTTAAAGAGCACTCAAGATAATGGATTGGATAGCTGATTGCACCCCCCAACATTTTGCACTATGGGCAGTTGTCCCCTTCGGCAGACCATAGTTATGGTTTTTCATACCGAAAATGAAATAACAGTTCTCACAGACCAGTTATTGAGACCTCTGAAGGGTGCTGGTGTAGAGGCAAAAGTGAACAACTTCTCACAAGCATCGGGTCTTGAATAAAACAACATAATGCAAGCAGTTCAGTCTGTTTGTCATAGATGTCCAGTTCTACTCTGAAGACAGAATATTCAGTCCCAGTGCCATAAATACATACTTAAACCATAAGCGATAACATTTTTATACAGAGTAATGCTTGTTTTCTATGCTTGCATCTTCTTTGCTTGAACTAACAATTCTTTTATCTGCAAACCCATAGGTACAGCAGCAGTACACTGACGTTTGTTCCAGCAAAACTGTAGTCAGGACATCAGTAACTCAGTCAAGATCATGATAAGTATGAGAAACATGTTTCAGTGGGTTACAGGAGCAAGTTTTCTTTGGCTGACTGATCTAAACTGCAGCAAGGCAACATTAACTGTCAGGACTCCAGCTCTCACCTATTAAACAATCTACACTCTGCATTCAGTGTCCTACTGCATGGAAAAGGGAACAAACACAAAATACCTTGATTGGCACATATTAGAATTTGATATAGAAAACATTTGACATCTGTATGTTATCTAATAAATTGCCATTAGAAAACTATAGTTTGTTGCCTTCTAAACTTATCTTAGGTAAATGTTACATTTTCGCAATGATTTTGGTTACTCAGTACTGAATATGCTATAGCTTTCCAATGTCAGTATTTATAATTTAGTATTACAGTTTAGTTTCTGTAAAAAACTGTAGATGCATTTTCTATATAATATATATAGATATATAATCAGCAATATTCTTTAGACTACCTGCACTGCACTGCACTAGCTATCTATTAAAAAAGTAAATGCTTTATATAAATTGCCAATACTGCACATACCATAAGTGGAAAATGTGTAAAGCTTTTATGTTCATTACGAGTGCAGCCTATATGAAAATCATTAAGTAAAGCATTAAAGGGAATCAGAGGCCATTATTTTCAATGATCGACAGTAACTGCAAAAGTTTAGCTAAGCTATTGCTGCCATCTAGTGTTGACATTATAAACAGTTATCAATGTTAAGTCAAATAATTAATCACATATCACTAAACCATGAATAGTACTGATTAAAGTGAATTATGCATTATAAATTTATTCAGAATTTTATAGGAGTAAACTGAATGAAATATATTTTAAAAATGTTTCTTCAACACTGAAAAAGAGTTAAGAGAAATTTCTAGAATGCCAGAGTTGTTGTTATGGTAGAAAAGAAACTGATTCTAAAATACAGTATGCTACTCCAATACTCAGCCAAAGCAGAATCTGTTTTTTTACCATCAAATTCAGTCTGTCATAATACAGAAGTGTATTTGCTAACTTAAAATAACATATTAATTATTTGCTATGCACACATAAGACTTTGGAACAGAGACCACGTTTAAGTGATTCTCTGCACTTAGATTTAGGCACTAAAGTTGATTATTTCAAGCTGTAGAATTTTCTGGGTAAAGTTCCCTGATATTAGCATACAGAAATGTAGTGTGATATTGCCTGCTAATTTTATTTCTGATTTTGCACCTGCAGACAACAGAAGGGAGTATGTAACAGCACAATTAAACCTTGCTTTAGAAATCAGATATAGATGGACACATTAATACTGCTATCCAGGTTATTGCTAAAACAAAGGAACACCAACTGAGATTCATATTTAATAGCAGAGCAGCAAGGTAATATGTCAGGTGTCATGGACAGTGCAGTTGCATAAAAAGAAAAATCCTTATCAAAAAGAGGAAGTTGGGTGACGTTGTAGTGTCAGTAACTGATGTGACCCAAACAACAAGTATTGCCTTCATTTCTAGTACATTTCATGAATAATATACTACATGGAATGCTGTTTTCTAAAATAAGGTACTTAACCTGGTGCAAGAAAGATGAAGAAGGCCCATAATGAGAGATTAAAGGACCTATATACTGGTGGTCTAAAAAGATGAGCATGCCAGAGAATTATGAGGCCTTAACAAGATTACGAAACCTGACTGACAGCTTGCTGCATGAGCTGTGAGTCACTTAGTCTGAAGTGAGCATGTGCAGAAGCAAACAAGCATCTACTGACAGGTAGGTCAATGGGTGGGATGGTTTAAGGCACACTCTCTAGCAGCATATGACGCTGCACCAGTGTCCTCAATCCCATCACCAGTGCCAGACTTGGAACAGGTTGAACCCAGGGGAGGGTAAGGCAGGTCTGGCAGCCCCAATGAATAAGGACAGGAGGTGGTGGCAGTTGTTGGTCAGCTGAAAAAGGATTGGAGGAGGGCTCAATACATATTATTTAAAGGCAATATGAAAAACTAATGTTTAAAAAAATAATTAAAATAACCACAAAGTTAAGTAAATCAACACAGCATAATTAGCGGACATTAATATGAATTGAAATGTGAAATGAAAGTTTGAAATACTACTCAATAGTATGTACAGCTGATGAGAAAGAAGTCTTGAGGCCACCAGCTATGTTTCAAGTAGCTAGAAATTTGAATACAATTTCAGAATAAAACTGGACTGAAGTCACGTATACAATTAAGTTAAATTATCATTATAACTGAAATCATTCCTAATTTTAAACTTAATAGAAAATGAACAACTGGGTAAATCAGAATAAGTAAGTTGCGAAATGTTCAAAGAACATCTCAGAATAATTATCTATTCAATCAATTCAGCACAAACACATTTAGGACAAATCTATCTCAAATAAACACTGAAATCAGAAGCTGAAGTGCCTGATATCATAGAGGTAGACATAATAGACAGCCATTATTATATTTTACAGGCAATGCAGAAAGACACAAATTTAAGTCAAGGATTTTTTTTCAGCTTTCAGACCAGCTCTTCCATCTACATCTTTCTGGTATAGTAATTATATCAGATACTTAAAATTTTCAGGTGGTGGTGTTGTATATAATGCAACAACCATTATATTATATATGAATGCTCAGTTAAAAAAGCTGTGAATGAATAGCAGTTTATCGTGACAACTTGAAAAGAGAAAATATGCACTGAGGATCCTTGTGTAGGAGATAATTTAGCAAGTATAAAGCAGTATGAAATTTAACTACTATGCAGGCTAATTATTATTTCACTAGCATGTTAAAGTATCCATGTACAGGCTTATACAATGATAAAATCTGTATTTAGATATATAAACTGCATTTTACCCCAGGACAGTTATATATCTGTATGAAACATTGGCTACATATCAAAAGCGTGAAACTTAATCCTGTGATTGTCAATAACAGGAACTTTAAAATTCACTGTTAAACTTTCTTTGTCCACTTACCCCTGATGTGGGCAGTTGTACTCCCACAGTCCTGTTCTTTACTTATACGTTGACTTCCAAATTACTATATGTTGGAGTCAGGAGAATGCTATAAAATACAACTTCTGACATATATTAACTCCAAGATCAATGTATTTTGGAGTTGGGGGCTCTTACAAGATACCACACATTTTTAATGTATTAACTCCAAGATCACTGTGCCTTAGCATAGAAAAAAATGCTAAAAGACACCACAACATTGGACATATATTAGCTAGCAGATCATTGTACCCTGGAGCCTGGCCATTCTATAACAGATGCTTACCAGAACATTCAAGGGAGACTGGAAAAAAGGCTTCTGAACAATTTACCATCCATAGGCAAGAATCAGTCATTTCCCCCAATTTACTCTCCCCAGTTTCTTTAAATTTCAGAGTACGAAGAAGGACCTTTGGTGTAAATCTAGGAAATCCATGCTGGTGTAGGAATAGCACATCAGTTCTGTATACATATATAACCCTTAAGCATAAAAATGTTTCACTCCTATGAATCTCCTGATCACCCCTAACCCCTACCATATTTGTCCCTTCCTTTCCTAGAACATATTATCTAGTTTCACTTCCTACACAAATAAACCCACTGAAATGAGGACACTTCATATGAGTGTTAATCCTGGGTCCCTTAGTCTGTAGCCCTGCTGTCGTACCCATCACTTGATGAAGCTAATAGCTATTAGGCTAAAAAGGAAGGATGAATATCACACAGTTTATACGGCACTCCCACAAAAGGGAAGAAAAGAGTTCCTAACATTGTGTTCTCACATGCACCCTAAAATCTCCCTTACCTATCATTCTTGGCAAATATAACTCATCATCCATTCACTATGCCTACCCCACTCTTCTCTATACCCATTTCAGCACCCCCTAACTCACTTCACCCATTGGATACAGTATCCTTTTTCCTTGCCTTCTATCCCATTCCATTTATTATCCTGTCCAGCTATTGCACACAGCACACCAGTATCTAGTCCTCTACATGGGTAGTTTTCCAATGCTAAACACTCATTTTATGGACCCATATGCACACAACTAGCACTTCTAGTCTCCCATGACCCATGGCTTTCTGAAAGCACTACACAAAAAGAACTTCCAGCCATTTGGAAACTTTTTTGCAGACACAATGAAATACTTTCCCCACTGTTTCCCACAATATCTGAACTTCCAGGTGCCCTTACCACATACTAATTTCCCAAGATCTCTACCAGTCATTATTTTCTTCCAACCTCTTTTAAACAATTTGATATGCATGTAAGGCATCAAAGGCAAAGGAATCTGAGAAACATATTGCACACTATACCAAATGCTCTTATGTCTTTCCTAATATGCCATGTTTCCCCCAAATCCACCTTTATGTAAACCTTACAGTCCTGGACTGGATCCATGTTTCTCTTACCATCTGGCGGCCTGTTTTAGTATCTGCTGAGTCTAGGTTCTGCATGTATCAGCGACCTATTAAAATATCCACACTCGAAATACTGAGTGCCAAAAAGACAAAAAAAGGACCAAAAATTGGAGAACAAATCTTGAAAATAGCTTTTCTCCTTAAAGCTTCTTTTTCCTAAGTGGGGCAAGCCACTGAACCTATATATATACCAACTCTGAGACCGCCATACCTCAAAGAAAAGGGAATATTGTGAGAAATGTCATCTTGGACTTGGGAGATGTAAGTCCAGTCTTTCAGCCATTCATTCTCCACATTTTGGAATTTGCTCTAGCGGGTCCCGACCTTTCAAATGGTTGCTGCATATATCACTCCCATTTTGCCCTGGGCAGCCCACATCCATTACCTTATTTTTACCTTATAGGATTTCTTCTTTCCTTCTCTCTCTTTCTTTTTCTTTCTACTTCTCTTCCTCATTCTGGTCTCATCATCTTGGACCATATTTATTTAAAGCTTTTGTATTCTAGCAATATCTCTCCCTATTCATTTCTAAGGTTCAGCAAAGACACTTTGCCTTTATCTCTCAGTACAGAGTTTACTAAGCATATCTTGTGAGTACCAACAATACAAAATTTATCACCTTTGTATGCTACCAGTTTCAGGTTTAATAGCGGATAGCATATTCAGTTTTGAAAGTATGAAAATGTGCTAACTTGGTAACAAACTAAGGAATGATAGTAACTGACAGTCATTCAAGAAGTAATTTATTATATGAAAATCTTTGCTGTAACAGATGGCATTTTGTAAACAGTCTTTTTTCTCCTGTGCCACATCAGCCTGATATATACTGAGTGATCACCTTCTACCCATAGGCCTTGAACCCCCAATATTCATTTCATCAAGGGGTAGGTGTTAAGAGAAGCATAGATGACATCTGTCATGCAGCAGCTTAACAGTAAACATTCTCCCTCTACATTAGGTACAAAATGGCTGCTCATCTCCAGTCTGCATATCCCTATATGCCAGGGTGATATTCTGACTCATTTTTCTTCCATGGGTCAACACAGCTAGCAGCTCCTCTTTAGTTACTCTAATAGATACTATTGCAGAAATGGAATCTTTCATCCTCCCGTTGGGAAAGGACAGCACACTTTACACTATCACCTCTTACCCCTTGGCCTGCCTTCTGGTACGTAGGCTACTATCTGAAAATAGGTTACAAGCAGTACTGAAAACCACCTTGGCAGTGAGCTTGTCACTTATCTAAAAAATGATAAGGACAACTAAGAGATAATATAAAGATAAATGTTTATAATTCTGTTACTTAACTAATGAATATAATAACTTAAATCTATATTCCTGCGCTGTTAATCAAGCATAAAGGAAGAAGAGCTAAAATCAGGTTAAAAAAAAAGTAAAGTAAAGCAATATTACAAATGCTATGTCTGATGTGTCACAGAAGAAAATTATTTATGGCTGCTATAAGGAATTTGGTTTCTCCCCAAACTGTAAAATGTACTTTGAATAAGATTACATGTAATATACTTTATCTGTGTATTTATTGTTTTAGTATGCTGAATATGTTAGTTCCTTGGGGCCAGAACCTTTTTTATGAAGAATCAGGGGACAGTATAACCAAATATTCAGAATGTAAAACAGTGCAAAAATGTATGTCTCACTTAACTACTGATATCAAAGTCTTTGCATTATTCATCAGTAATCCAGTTCTTATAATAGTACCTGTTAACAGTGTTAATATGTATGCCCAGGGTACAAAAGCACAAAGAATCAAACCTAAAGTAAGCATTTAATTCTCCAACCACTGATAAGCATACCCTTGAGTTTCTTAGGATTGTTTCAGATGCAAATATCTCTTCCTTAGGCATTAGACACAGAAGATCTTGAACCCAGGACATAATATGATACCATACCTCTAGGCTGTTGAGAATTTTGCAAGATGTTCAGAGTTTTGCCTCATGTTTTGGTCTGTTCTTCATATAATTTGTATTTTTCTGACAAATTATTGAGAATTGAAGTCACTAAGAAATGAAAGACATTGGAGTTTCAGACTTCATTTCCTTCAGGAAAAAACATGCCAATACAAAACATGTTATCATAGCAGCTTTCTAAGATCATAAGAGCAATATTTAAAATCTGTCCCTGATTCTAGGTCTTTGCCCCTTCCCCACCACATTATTTATGGCTTTGTCCAGAGTTCTTACTTTAACAACATGAAAGGTGTGGATAATACTAGAACCCAAATAAGCCTCCCTACTGGTTTTCTTCACTTACTTGTACATATCTACTTCTTTTAAACAGATGATCATATTATCCCTGAACAAAGTTGAGAAAAAAGTTTTAAAAGAGTTTCTTTGTTATAAATCATAAGTGTGGAACTGTCCTAACACTAGCTTGAAGATGCAGTTGATATGTACTAATGTCTATGAAAAAAAATAAATGTGATCAACTGAAGTGTAAATCACAGCTATTATAAAGAATAGGATAGTTATTCTTGCCACCAAACTGTGGCAACATGGCATAAGATAATTAGTAAAAAAAACAGTGTAGACAACCTCCTGCTTTTGTGAATGGGGACAAAACCCAAAACAGGAAATGTTAGATGAAATATTATTTTAATACCATTCAAACAAATGAGTTACGAAATCTATTGTGCACATTTTTTATAGAAAAACATAGCAGATGCCTTCTATTTGAAGCAAAGGTTCTACATACAGGCAAGATGGGAGATTCAATATTTTCTAGTGAATAATGTCAAAAGCAATGCTGTATCCTTAACCAGATATTTAAGATTACATTCAGAAGGGGATGGTAATGCAATCAGCGTTACCAGCTTGGCAAATAAATATTATATCAAAAATCAGAAGGTGAATACCATGTTCAAAATTTAAATTAAAGGGCAGAACAATGGAAGACAAGGCTTGTAAAGAAAAGTAGAAAACTGTGGATTCTAAAAAGACTATTGACTGATTCTTCTCAATGCAAAATAAGTCATTTAGATGTATTCTTGCTCAAAGTGGTTGCATAATTATGTCTGATGACAAAATGAAGTCAACCATTTCAAGTATGAGTATTCAGGCCTTTTAGTATCAGATAAAGGCAAGACCAATACCAAACTGTCTTCACTGTACGAACTTTAGGTCTAGCTATTTGTTTAATGAAAAACGTAAAAATGTAGAGCAATATATATCAAAAAACAACTCATGAAACTTATATTATGTCTAATTAATTCAATGAAAGTTATATTAATATTCATAATTCATCTGATGATCAGGATTAAAGTTTAGTTTAGCCGCAGTCATTTCCAGGTCTTATTACAAGGATTTTAGCTATTCTTTTTTTTTAATGGCATCTTTGTATCATGGGTTCCATAAAACTTCTATTACATTTTACTGCAGAAATCAAATGTTGCTAATACTGATTTACTTCAATTATAGCTTAATAGCACTTTAACAATTTAATTAAATCTTTACATTTTAATATCACCAGGCTCATGAAAATGCAGTTACATGATTATATCCCAGTTCTCCTGCAGTTTAATCAAATATCAGTGATTTGACTTTGATTGTTCACCATCACACCACTGGGTTTTAGCTAAATGCAGTCTGTGTTCGTACTAGGTATATGATGTGCTGCTAGTTATTGAATGAATACAAGCGCTAGACCTGCTACTTTCTGTATCATTATCAGTGTAACTGCAGACACATAGAATAAGCTAAGCAGGGAGTACCAATATTTTTGGAAATGTATACCAACATCCAGAATGTATTCCCCCCACCAACAAGATTGCCCCCCACCCAACCCAGGCATCGCATACTTCTATACAGAAGACATGTTCAATACTGCAAAGAAAGATATTCCAGAAATTACAGACTTGTTCAAAAAACACATTTATTCCCCCAGGAATCTTGAAAACAAAAAGCCACTGAAAAAATTATATAACTTAATATGTTAAAGCTATGTTAAATGCATTAGGGACTCTCCTAGTTATATTTTAAATAAAGTGTAGACTGTGGCATGCATGATGTATGCCTGGTTATGACTATGTCTTTAAACAATATTAAATGCCTTGGAAATAGTAATGTCTTTCGGCTTTTCCTGGTTAGGGGTCACCACAGCGGAAGTCCGGTCCACTAATGATTGGCAGTGGATCTTTGTCATGCCGAGTTACCAGCCCGACACTCAACTTTCAAAGAAGGCACACCCATTCATGCACGCACCTACCTGCATGTCTTTATATGCCACTCAACCATGGGGAGGACATGCAGACTCCACACAGAAGGCACTCTAGCCGAGAATCAAATGGGAGAACCTCTTGCTGTGAGGCGACAACGCTAACCACTGCACCACCGTGGCCTACTATTAAATGCCTTGGAAATAATGAATAATAATGCATAGTTCTAAAAAAGACTGGTAGCAAGGAATGCAATAGTAGAACAAAGATGGAATTATCATCATGCCTTCATGTCATTTGCTAACTCACAATACAGCAACTGTAGATGGCTGAAACTCCATTTACTCAGATGCTTGTGTTACTGAATCATCATTTAGACTATACTGCCACAGTGACACATATTCTATAAAACATGAAAAAAAGTAAATATATATAAAGAAGTTTTTATGAGAGAGCGCTGCACTCCACTCCCAGTAATGGTACTCTGTTCCATATCAACACACTCTACACACACTACCTTGGAGGTCTGTGCATTAATAGCTATACAAATATTAACTGTATTCAAAAGTATTGGGACCTTACAGATAGTTAACAGAGGTGTGGGGGATGAGGGAGTGAACTGATGCTGGCATGCAGCAAAAAGACTTTAAAATATTTACTTAGTTCTACATTTTTTCAACACATTACAGAACATGTATGACAATGGCACAACTGAATAAATGTCATTTCATCCATTTATTAAATGAGGTTGCAACTGTTTGTATTTAGTATAAACTGATCCAACCTATTGTAATTCTGCCAACTGACATAAAGCTGTCAATGGACAGAATATTTTATTATAACTTGTCTCCAAGCCATTCAGTAAGCTTCATTTTTACATAATTTTACACTGTTTGTGTCCTATTCACATTGTTTCCACTTTGTTTAGAATCTGTGAGAAAAATAATAGGTACCCTATAATTAGCGTTCATGCTTCCCAAACCCAAGAAGTTTACAGTCTGTGCATCCTACATTCAATACATTATTTTAGCTTGTCTGCAGTAAAACTTACTTTTTTACCTGTATTTCACATCTCCACTTTGGTGATAGTTTATTTTCAGATACGCTTGTTTTTTTATGGTTTCTGAAGGCTGGTGCAGACTAGCCTATTCACTGCTCCACTTCCTGTTACAAGCCCCCTCCCCCTCTTTAATATTCCCCCTTTAATTGGTTCCCGACCCGAGTTTTCATATTCTCTGTTCCCCGAGTGGCTCCATCTTTGAAACTGTACTGTCCTACTCAAACGGAGCGTTCTATCTGCAGTGTGCTCCCACTGTAAGTTTGCCATATCTTACTACAATATTTAATAAAAAACAGTGGAAGTTTATTGCATTTTGTCAACTATTAAGATGTTCTAACTACATTTGTTACAATTAGACACAATGAGGTTGTTGAGTAATGCATCTATCATTTATTTTACAATATGGTTTGTAGCTCATTCAGTTTATAAACTGTTAAGACGTTCTAGCTGAATTTGTTACAATTAGACATGCATGAGGTTGTTGAGTAGTGCATTTATCATCTACCAAGTGATATCTAGACGCATTTGTTAAATAATCATTAGTGGATATCATTGTATTGTTAAAGTGCTACAAGTGTATCCCATAGGCCCAGAGTCTGCTGAGTTAGTGTTTAGCCCCTATAGTGCGGCATTTAGAAAAGGCTACACTTGTTAGCTACATAACTTGTTGATAGACCATTAAGAGCATAATATCACTAATGTAATACCAAACACGGCTCAGAGGGTACAAATACTTCCAAGGGTTATTCCATATCACACCAACTTCAGCCTTATGTTTTTGTAGAGTTTGTTGTTTTAGACATAATGACTTACACAGTTTTCATATAGCTATACCAGGTGTTCTATTTGTAACCATGCTGATAAAAAAGATCTATGCCTATGGCTAACGTGAAAAATAATCATTATAAATATCTCTGCCAGTTGTTTGTATGACTGTGAAAAGTGCTACCTACTGCAAGCATAACTGCAATATTTTTGCATTGCCATGTGATATCTATGTTTTGGTAATTTATTCTTGTGCTCCATTCTTTAGTTGCCCTCCCACCTAGGCGACCACAAACACACTATCCACCAGTGAGTCCAGCATTCTGCTGTGTGACTTGCATGTACTGCGTCCAGGGTCTCTATCTGCATTTGGACGACCCTCCACAGCACCAAGACTTACATCATTGTATATCCAGCTCTTTATTCTTTGTTCTCTTGTAATTGTATTAACTATTCATTTCCCTGGAAGCACATCACAGTAGAAGCCTCTGTTCCTCCTTTCTTTATCTAGGTTCCTATCTAATGCTCTATTCTCTCCTGTACACTCTGTCACTCTATGAGCAGTGTTTTGCCTGTTCTCTTAGTCCTGTAAACAGTCTGATTTATTAGACCCAGCTTCTCTACACTGTTACCACCAGTAGTATTTCTCCCTCTCCCCTCTGTATTTCTTATCTATTTCACTGTTAATGAATCCCAGTAATACCTGAGGAAAATAATAGGTACACTATAATTAACATTAGCGCTTCCCAAACCCTAGGAGTTTACAGTCTGTGCATCCTACATTCAATACATTATTTTACCTTGTCTGTAGTAAAACTTACTTTTTTACCTGTATTTCACATCTCCACTTTGGAGATAGTTTATTTTCAGATGTACTTGTTTTTTACTGCTTCTTAAGGCCGGTGCATCTCGCTCCATTCACCCTCTACTGCGCTCTGGGCTCACTCCACTCCCCTACTCTACCCCCATTCTCACCCAGCCCCTCTTTCACTAAACTTATACTTACTCTAACCTCTTCCACTACTGCTCCTACCAATAGCATTACAACTCAAATTTCCTATTCCCTAACTCCACCCCCTCCCCTACCTCCATCTCACAACCCCTAGTTTTCTCACAATGACTCCCTCTAACAATACTATCTCCAAGTTAATACTCTTACTTCTGTTTATGACCCACACTAGTTTCTTACTCCTACAACTCCATACCACCACCACATACATGACCATTTACATAATACCACCAACATCCTGCACACAAACCTTACCACTGCACAACAGCTTACCTAGCTATTCTAACATCTCACCCTCTACTTATAAGCTCCATCCAGTATACAACCAAAATACATCTACCCCCTACAATTCCAGACTAAAGCTATGTATCTTATACACCTCCCTAAACCCCTCTCAAAAAGCCTCCAACCTTATCCTACAGTCCATCTCCTCCTCTCCCTAGAACAATGTGGAGACATTCATCCAAATCCCGGTTTAACCAACCCACCTATGCATATTCTTCCCCCAAATAACCAACATCTTTATCTAATAATCATAAATACACATTGTATTTGTAACACAATTACTGAGTTTTATGCCTGGCTGTCTATCCACACACCAGATATTGTAGCATTAACCAAGACATGGCTAAAGCCACACATTGCCGATACTGACATTATTATACCAGGATATAATATAATTCACACAGATAGACCTAATAAAAGGGTGGTGGTATAGCATTAATTTAGCAAACCTCCCTAACCATTACAACCTATTCCAAGCCAACTCCTTCCTTCGGTAACACTGAACTTCTAATCACATCACTTCATATTAACAATAATAAATGTCTATGTATAGTTGTACTCTACATTCCCCCAGACCACAATATTCCTATTCTAGAAGACTTCTTATCATGGATAAATCAAAATAACTCACAAGAAATCATCATCCTAGGCAATACCAACTTTAATTGGCAAACCCTAACTTCCAACTCCCGAGCCAATAGTATAAATCTACATAGCTTATCATAACCCCTACCTATGGTCTACCAGTCCTTCAGAGTCAACATTAGACTAGATACTATTATCCCACCCTCAAAATTACTCAGTCTCAGGCACAGTACCTAACATACTCAGCAACCAGATTCCAGCATATACCCACCGAACGCACTCTCAAACAGTTAAAACACACTCCTATAAAACTTCTAGAAACCTCACCTACTTTAACCAGGACACATTTATAAGCATTTTGAAAGCTCACAACTGGACCCCATTACAAACACTTCCCTTAAATGACACAGTTTACTATTTTAATAACATCTTTCTGGATACACTTTATAGCTAGCACCTATACGAACCAAAAGAACAAAAGTTAACCATGCCCCCTGGCTGACAAAAATGACCAAAGTCTCCTTCAAAGAGACTAAGCCTGGAAACAATGGCAAAAAAAAACAAAACAAAGCAAAATAAAATGAACTCGAATTCAAGCAACTTCAAAGAAAGGCAAAAAAAAACTGGTCATACAAGATAAAAAAAAAAATACTTTTTTTCTAAGCTCCCTACACAATAACCCAAAATAATTCTGGAAATCTGTCTCCACTCTACTTAATCCTGGCACCTTACAAAACCCTTCCCCTTCACCTGATAAAAATCCACAGCAAATCGCTTGTGAATTCAATACCCATTTCATTACTATCATTCAAAAGCTAATCAAAGACTCACCAACAAACCTAAACTCCTCCGACATAAATAATCCTACACTGGACAACAACAGCTTCCCCTCCCCAGACATTACAAGTAGCACTCATTCAACTCCATCCTATACAAACTAAAACCCTGTTCTCTGTCCGCTGACAATCTACCCCCTGAATACCTACAACTTGCAGCAAAAGCAATTGCATACCTTATTAGCACTCTTATAAATCGCTCTATCTCAGAATGTTATGTCCCCCCACCTATGGAAAAAATCCATCATTAGTCCACTTCATAAATGTGGAAACTCCCATGACCTCTCTAATTATCGCCCTGTCTCTATAATCTCTCTGGTACCAAAAGTACTAGAAAAGTGTGCACAGATCCAGTTTCTTAATTACCTATCTACCAATAATCTTATTGACCCTACCCAACATGGTTTCTGTTCTAATCATAGCAGTATCACAACCCTTCTATCTTTCACTGATACTGTCAACAAAGCCACTGATATCAGCCACCCTACTTCAGTAATCTTACTAGATCTATCGAAAGCTTTCGATACTGTATCCCATCATAGTAAACTTATAAACCAACTATCTAAACTAGGTTCCTCCCCCAAATCTCTCACTTGGTTTTCCTCTTATCTAAACAATAGGGAACAATCGGTCAAATGACACAATCAACAATCTGACTATCAGGCAAACAATATCAGAGTCCCACAAGGATCAATACTAGGGCCCTTACTCTTTCAAATCTACTGACGGCCACTCAAAAGGCATTCTCAGCTATAGAAACCTGGCTATATAATGGACAGTTGCTGTTAAACCCCCCCCAAAAACAAACTATTACTTTTTTCTGACAAAACAACCAGATATACAATTCAGGATCTTCTCTCTAGATAATACCGAAAATGAAATTGTGACTACAGCAAAATTATTAGGTATAACAATCAATAATAAGCTCACCTTTGAACCACATATTCTCAACACAATAAAGAAAACTCACTTCAAACTAGGGAAACTTTATGGTCACAAATTCTGCCTAGGCAACCACTACAAAATTCAGTTTTCCACTACCTTGCTCATCCCTTCCCTACTATATGGCAGTGCCATTTTTACTAACCTTCAGTCATCACTTAGCAATAAACTGCAATCCTGCTATTATAAAAAGGCTAAATTTGCCTCATATAAGCCTAGCCATTCTCACCATTGCCATGCCATTTCAGAATTAAACTGGCTTGAATTTTCCAACTATCTCAACTACACCCAACTAACTCTAGCACATAAACTTATTTTTAAACCCTCCTGCCCTGCTCTCTGCTCCATTCTACATACATATACTCCAACAAGAACCCTCAGATCCTCCAACAAAATGCTTTTAAATGTAACCAAACCTATCAAAAGAGCTAGGCAAAGTCTATACTCCCATATCATTGCCAGACTTTGGAATTCCCTACCCTCCCACATAAATCAGATTGACTGCTTGAAAAACTTTAAATCAGCATTAAAAAGCCACTATCTAGATAATTCTCACTGCACCTGTAAAATCAATAAACCACCTTAAACTTGTTTTTCTTACTTAACAAAAGTGAGATATCATATAGCAAACCAGATACTAAATTGTGGTTAAATCTCTGAATAACTCGTAACTGTAATCCTAGATATCTACTATAATATACAGTTCAAAAACAGCGGCCAGCATAAAAATGTTGTAAGCACACATATACTTTATTAACTTGAGTTAAAGTGGCTCCACCAACATCATACCGGTTTCAGCATTCCTGCCTTCTTTAGTGATAAAGACATGTAAGCAGACACCACAAGCATTTATACAAAAGAGCTAATTAAATAAATCCATTCATCTTCCTGTTAAATCATATCCTTTAGGGGCAAAAGCTGATACCATTGAATTATAGTTGATCATTAAGACCAGGAGAAAAAAAGGCCCCCTAACTTGATTATCCACCTCTTCTCTTTTCTATTTAAAATAGAATACCAGCCAGGTTTATTGCTTCTATCCTCCTGGATTTTGTCAATAATCATAAAATAAAATTTGGCAGAATTATGGGAGGTACAATGTCTGTATAGGGCATTGGTTAATCACTTATTCCATATATTGCTGAAGTGTTCTGACATGTGAGTATGTAAGGGACGAGAAGTTTGACCTATATAGAATGCTGAACAGGTGCAGGTGGCCAAATATATCACCCAGTCAGTTCCACAATTAGCGAAGAATCTTATGTCATAGACTTGGCCAGTGTTTTTGCTAGAAAATTGTTTGGACTTGTACATGAACTTGCAAAATGGGCAATGGCCACATGGAAATGAACCCTCAATTTGTCCCCAATAATCGTCAATTGATAACCAGAGGGACCCCTAGTACTATCATGTTTGAAATATGAAAAATATGATCCCAGAGCTTTGCCCCTCCAGTAAGAGAATTGGCACTTAGAGCTAAGGACCTGATATAATTCCTCATTGGCCAATAATATGTTCCAGTTTTTGGCCACCACATCCATAACCAAATTGATGTTATGCCCATAGGTCATCACAAACCTGATAGTATCTGAATCATCTGTGATCTCTCTTGTTTAGAAGCCCAATCACTGGCAGACACAACATCCTGCTGTTTGTAACCCCTGACTTGAAACTTATGACTCAGGTCTTGCTGAAATGAGACAAAATCTTCCTGCACTGAACGTATTCTTTTTATGTGCAAAAATTGAGATTTAGGCATATTTTTTATGATATGGAATGGGTGCAGACTAGAGGCAAAACAGTAAGTTGTTATACCGGGGGTATTTTCTAAAAACCAGAGTTCTTAAAATGTCATCAGGATTCCTTGTGATCGTAACATCTAAAAAATTAATTTGTTGAATTTCACAATTCAATGTTAATTCTATCCCCCACTTGTTATCATTTAAATACTGTACAAACTTTAACAAATAATGCCTGTCCGCTTGCAACACCATCCAGCAATCATCTAAGAATCTCCTCCAAATATCTATCTCATTCAGATAAATATTATGGGTATCATTATATATCAAATGTTCCTCCAAATAACCCATAAAAATGTCAGCATATATGGGAGCAAATGATGCACCCATCGCTGTACCTTGTGTCTGCCAGTAATACTCCCCTTGAACATAAAAAACATTTTTGGATAGGACATGTTCAGCCATACACACCAGTAGTGTGTTAAAACCCACCAGATATATGTCAGATCACAGTTGTTGGAATATAAAAATAAAACATACAAGGATGATTCAGATACTATCAGGTTTGTGATGACCTATGGGCGTAACGTCAATTTGATTAGGAACGTGGTGGCCAAAAATTGGAACATGTTATTGGCCAATGAGGAATTATATCAGGTCCTTAGCTCTAAGTGCCAATTCTCTTACCAGAGGGGCAAAATTCTGGGATCATATTTTTCATATTTCAAACATGATAGTACTAGGGGTCCCTCTGGCTATCAACTGACGATTACTGGAGACAAATTGTTGGGTTCATTTCCTTGCGGCCATTGCACATTTTGCATGTTCATGTACAAGCCCAAACAATTTTCTAGTAAAAACACCAGCCAAGTCTATGACATAAGATTCTTCATTAATTCTGGAACTGACTAGGTGATAGATTTGGCCACCTGCAACTGTTCATCATTCTATATAGGTCAAACTTCCCGTCCCTTACATATTCGCATGTCTGTACACTTCAGCGATATATGGAATAAGCGGTTAACCAATGACCTATACAGAAATTGTTCCTCCCATAATTCTGCCAAATTTTATTTTATAATTATTGACAAAATCCAGGGGTGGATAATCAAGTTAGGGGGTCTTTTTTTTTTTTCTTGGTCTTAATGATCAACTATAATTTAGTGGTATCAGCTTTTGTCCCTAAAGGATATGATATAACAGGAAGATGGATGAATTTATTTAATTAATTCTTTTGTATATATGCTTGTGGTGTCTGCTTACATGTCTTTATCATTGAAGAAGGCAGGAATGCCGAAACCGGTGTGATGTTGGTGGAGCCACTTTAACTCAAGTTAATAAAATATATGTGTGCTTACAACACTTTGGTGCTGGCCGCTTTTTTTGAACTGTAGGATTAATTTTTTGGCCATTTGCACCTGCCGTACTTGCAAGCGTCTCTACTATAATATGCCTGTGCATTTATTACATGATTTCCCTGTCTTACAGCACATTCTGCAAAATATTTTCCTATTAACTCAAAAAAGTTGAATTGTCCTGTGACATATGTAACCTTTTTCATACTAGCATTGTTAAATTTGTAATTTTTCTTGTAACTCAAAAATGTTATTTGTCCTGTAACATATGTAACCTTTTGTACTATCTTGTTAAATTTGTAATTATTGTGGAACTTTTCTCCCCAGGCCTCCACTGAAAATGGGCTATCGACCCAGTGGACTTTCCTGGACAACAAATGTCAGTAAATGCTCCACTCCATATAGTTGCACTGTTCCTATCAAAAGTTTATTTCAAAGTCTGATTATCAGCAGTAGTCATTTTAAAATGCTTATATTAATGGCACTAAAAATGTAGCTGTAATGGCAGCTGTATAGAATCGTTATATGGCTTTCTTAAATTCTGCACAATTCAGGTGTTTGGACCAAAGCTTGCATTTCACTGAAATATGTACTCAGGCAATGTATTCACAGGCATCACAAGCATGTAACATACAAGCATGGAGCAGCTGACTGTGGCCACATCATGTTGTTACAGCAGTTGGTATTATTGTGAACTGTTGTTGAACCAGCCAGCTGTAGTCACCATATACTTAACTTTATGATTTAAAAGCTGTCATGTGCTGTCAGAGCAGTACTGAGTAGCCTGAATCCACTAACCACTATTGACACGATCATGCTGTGGGGAAATAAAAGGTCTGTGCTCAGGCTTATAATTTATTTAAATTAATTAAAGAACTAAATGTAGGACTCCACTACACTATTTGAAACTAAGTACACATAGGAGTACACTGCACCATGGGAGACTAAGAACATGCCGAACTGCACTATGGGAGACAATACCAGTATGACTACACTGCACCATTGAAAATAGTACATGTAGGACTAGACTGCATCATGGGAGACTAAGTACATGTAGAACTGCACTGCACCATGGGAGAATAAGTACATGTAGGACTAAACTGCACTACGGGATACTAAGTACATAGAGGATTACGCTGCACTATGGGAGACTGAGTACATGTAGGATTACACTGTACCATTAGAGACTAAGTATATGCAGCACTACAATGTACCATGAGAGACTAAGTACATGTAGAACTACAAAGCACAATGGGACACCAAGTGCATATAGGACTAAACTGAAACATGGGAGAATAAGTGCATGTAGAACTGCATTATAGGAGACAGTGTATATATAGGACTACACCATACCATGGTAGACTGAGTACATGTAGAACTACACTGCACAAAGGGAGACTAAGTGCATGTAGAACTACACTGCAACATGGGAGACTAAGTTCATATAGAACTGCATTATGAGAGACAATATATATATATATATATATATATATATATATATATATATATATATATATATATATAGGACTACACCATACCATGGTTGACTAAGTGCATGCAGGACTGCACTACACTATGGGAGACTAAGTACATGTACAACTACACTGCACTATGAGGGACAGTACATGTCTGACTACAGTGCACCATGGGAGTTTATGCATATGTAGGTCTATACTGCAGTATAAGAGACTAAGTACATGTAAAACTGCACTATGGGAAACTGTGCATGTAGGACTACAATGTACAGCATTATGTAAGACTAAGTACATGTAGGACTACACACCAATATGTAAGGCTAAGTAAATGTGGAACTACACTGCACTATGGGAGATGAAGTACATGTAGGACTACACTGTATCATGGGAGACTATGTACATGTAGGGCTACACTGCACCATGGGAGAATAAGTACATGCAGGACTATACTGCACTATGAGAGACTAAGTACATTTAGAATTGGGCTATGGGAGACAGTACATGCAGTACTACAGTACACAGCAGTACTGAAGGCTAAAAACACGTAAGACTATACTGCACTATGGGGGACTAAGTAACTGTAGGACTATACTGTACCACACGAGATAGTACATGTAGGATTACACTTCTCTATTGGTGACTAAGAACACGTAGGACTAAATTACACCATGGGAGACTAAGTACTTGAGAACTACACTGTTGGCGACTATATGTATGGGACTACACTACACCATGAGAGACTAAGTATGTTCAGGACTGCATTGCACTATAGGAGAATAAGAATATTAGCAGGCTAGATGTTGAGTCTGCTTTAGGTTTGCTGGTGGTCTGCAAACAGCATATAAGGACAACTTGTCACACCCAGCCATAACTTCAAAACATCTTGAATTGCAGTACTCAGTATTAATCCCGGGTGCTGTTCCCTGGTCTTCACTGATTAAAAATTATAAATAGTATTTTTACCACTTATTTCCTTGTAGTACACTAAAATAGCTGAGACTGATCTATGGCCTTCCCTGAGCTATAATCTTTTTATCCAAAACTGAAACCACATAGAAATTAATTATTTGCCTCTGAGACAGATTAATGTTGTTTTGTTTAAAAGATTCCTGGTATTAGAATACCAAAACTACATAAATGCATGGTTGTCCCTGAGTACTGTCCTGCTACACAGCATAACAAACAACAATAATATAACATTTCAAAAGCTGTCAGCCTTTCTCTTGCAATAATAAAGCAAGTACCAGCTCACTTTATACATCATTTAATTGTCTTAGTTGTCGAGATATATCATTAAAAATGTTTCACATTAGTTTGATTATGTTAGACAATGCTGCATTTTTTTTCATTGCTCTATCCAATACAATCTAAGAGACAGTAATTACACTGATAAGATGCAGAACTATTCATAAGCATCTTCTGTATATCACAGCTAATGATTGTAATAGTGACTTAGCTGTTTCTATAATGCAATTACCACTGTCTCGCACTCTCTCTCTCTCTCTCTCTCTCTGTCCATTCCCCAGATCCTAATCTTTCTTATAGTGAGCAACAAATCCAGTGAAATTAAGTTAATTTTCTATACAAATGTATTCATTTAGTCCCATAACAGGAAACAATAACATGATCTGTAGTGAATTCATCAGATCACTCAGTTTTGTGCCATACGAGTTGCCAACTGAAGTTCATGTAAACGTCACACTGAAATTTACATGATCGGCCAGCTGTGCACAGTGAGCAGCATTGCTAATCAAATATACAAGATTCCAAGCTACTGGATATGTCGAGCAGCTCCAGCTCAAGTCCAGAACACATGATCATGGACATGTTGAGGTGCAGCAGGGCATATGTAGACAAAATAAACACGAGTGTAAACAAGCCTGAATTCAGTGAGTACACATGAACGGATTGTAAACAAGCCTAAACAAGCCTGAATTTAGTGAGTACACATGAACGGATTGTAAACAAGCCTGAATTCAGTAAGTGAGTACACATAAATGGACTGTAAACAAGCCAGAGTTCAGTAGGTGAATACATGTGAATGGAGCAACAATAGATAGGGCAACCTGGAATCCATAAAAGGCAGAGGAAACCTAACAATAATAGTTATAGAGTTCTCAGATGAATCTAGGACAAACCTAATCTACAAATCCAGGAAATAATCACGGACACTTTTTTAAAATGTTACCAGTATTTACTTGAAATGCTGCCAGAATAAGACAGTGTGAATTAATAAATATTTTCTGAAGTAAAATAAGTGTACATCTCTGACTAATGTCATTAACTTCTCCAAAGGGATTAAGAGGGACAAAACTAAAATTGGAATCAAATTCAGGGATGTACCGGAAAATTGTGAACAGCTGAGAGGTATGATACCAATGGACAAGGAAAGTGGATACATTAAGACATTGCATTCAGTGCAGGTACTGGACATATAGGAACTTCAGTAGCATAGGAAAATAAAACAAAGGGTGTAAATGATCCAAATGAATCAATTGTGATGTTTTATCAGACATGCAGACAACGCAAGTGTATACATTCCCATGCCTTACATGTACTGAATTAACAATGCAGGGGTAATGGAAAACTACATAAATAAAATTTTGGACCAAAGAAGAAAAATAAGTAACACTCCTGAGCATAATTACCATGCAAGTACTGATAGTGGAAACAATAATAGCAGTTGTGACAGCAACATGCATTTTGGGAAAGGAAGGAATTGAGATGGTTAATACATTCCAAATCAGTATGTAGTGCAATCCACAATGACCTATAAAAAAAACAGGACTATCACCTTCAACAGCATATTAATTGCAGATTATGCTGCAGTGCAGTGTATAGATGTATAACTGTGGAACATGTTGTGACAAATATACTAAAATGGAAATCCTGGAAGATACAAGTCATGTAGAGGCAGTCCAGAAACAACAGGGTTGTATGTCTGCAGAAATCAGTGTATGCTCATGGACATGATTAGGTGTGTGTAAAAGGAAACCTGTAAGAAAAAGCTCTGCAAGTACGGCAGGTGCAAACGGCCACAATACTGTGTTTCAAAACAAAAAAGACAGCCAGCACCCAAGGTGTGAAATATAAACCATTTATTTGCTTACACAATCCAAAGGACTGTGCAAAGCACAATCCCCATAAATAAAATATCAGACCGGTTTTACCAAAAACACTTGCCTTTCTCAGTGACAACAATTCCATAGGTAATCACATGCCAATATATATATATATATATATATATATATATATATATATACACACACACAGTAGCAAGGAAAAGAGTTCTCTTTAAGTTCCAGGGAAAACAGACCCCCCCCCCCAATTTAATTATCCAACTTTTCACTTTTTTATTAAGTAAAGCATGCCAACCAATTTTATTGACCCTATCTCCCTCAATTCTATCAATAATTACAAATCTAAACTGTGCTGCAGGATGTTTAATACAGTGTTTGTATAGAGCATTAGAAAGCCTTTTGTTTCTGATGTCACTCATGTTCAGAAATACAAATTCTCAAGGGACGTGAAGTTTGGCCAATATAAAAAGCCGAACAGGAACAGGTTGCTAAGTAGATCAGCCAGTCAGTACTACAATTACCTTAAAATTTGATCTCATATACAATGGACATATTCCTACTAGTAAATTGTTTAGACTTCAAAACAAATTTACAAGATGTACAGTGACCACAAGGCCCACAGCCCATCATTCTTATACCAGTTAACGTAACCTGGTGGCTATTCGGTTGTGAGTTGTTCATATGTTTATATGGCTAAGAAAGGAAAACAAGTGCTTAGCTGTAAGTATTTCAGATTATGTATTATCTGCACATAAGATAGTCCAATGCTGGTCAATAATATCCCTATGTATGTTAATATTTCATCCAAAGGTGGTAAAAAACCTCATAATGCAATTATCATTTTGGTTCTTGTCCCTGTAATCTAATAATGTTCACCTTTGTTGTTTTGATGCCCCATCACTGGCTAAAGTTATATTGTCATATTTATAACTCCTTGTTATGAATATATTAGTAAGATCTTGTTTCTGATGTTTATAAGAATTATTAGAAGAGCAAATCTGCCTCATACGTAAAAATTGTGATTTTTTGGAATGTTTTTGATGATATGACATGGATGAAAACTTGTAGCATGTAGCAAAGTATTATACTGTGGATAGTGTGTTACATCCAAAAAATTGATTTCATTAACAATGATAATGTACAGTAAATTGAATACCCCATTTATTGTCATTCAAATACTCAACAAATTCTACTAAGTAAACACTATCCAACCTCCATACAATTCAACAGTCATCCAAATATCTACGCCAAATGTCAAGTTCATCCAAAAATATATTCGGATTCACATAATAGATTAGCTGTTCTTCCAGGTATCCCATGAACAGGTCTGCATAGGTAGGAGCAAATGACACTCACATTGCAGTACCCTTGAGTTGCCAGTAACTCTCCCCATTAAAATAAAACATTTTTTGTCAAAACGTGTTCCATCAGACATATAAGAAAAGTGTTAAACCTTGGGGAACACAAGAGAACCTTATTGAGCCAATAGTCAACTACTGCAAGACCCGCCCATTGAGGTATACTTGTGTAAAGTGCTGTGATATCCAGCGTACACATAAGCCATCTGGGTTCCATCTGCATATTAGAGATGGTTTTCAAAAATTGTGTAGTATCTTGTATCCTGGATCTCACAAACTGTAATAATGGTTTTAAATATTTCATTAGAAAGGCAGACAAAGGTTTGGTGAGAGAGCCCTTGCCCGAAACTATGGGTCTACCTGGAGGTGTATGTAAATTATCATGTATTTTCGGTAGTAAATATAAATATTGGCATTGTGGCTCAGATACTGTTAGATGAGGAACAACCGATTTGTTAATAATGCCCTCCTCCAAGGCTAACCTTACAAAACTATCAATTTCTTTCTTGAAACGTATAGTAGGATCTAAGGGCATTTTCATGTAAACCATATGATCAGACAACTGTCTATGAGCTTCTGCCAGATACGATGACCAATTCATAACAACAATAGCACCTCCTTTATCTGCCAGTAAAATAACTAAATATTTGTTATTTTGGAGGTTAGTTAAGGCCTGCAGCTCAATAGAAGAGAGGTTATGTTGTAATATCTTGGATTCACATGTCCTAAAATGTAGATCTTTAAGAACACAATCTTGAAAAATAGATACATATTTTTTCATAGGAGGCATAAAAGAAGATTTGTGAAATTTGAAATCAGCAGATCCATGAGAGGAGGAATCCCCACAAAACTAAGACTAAGTAAACAACAAAAAGAAATATCATTAGCCAAGACATCTTCAGGAACAGAAAAAAAACAGGCACAAAACTGAGACCTTTGTTTAGCAATTGTATTTATACATCAGACAATTGTATTGAAGAGATGTTATGTACATTACACATACCACCTAATGTGGTATCAGTAATTCCAACAGAGAGTCTATATTTACTGCTTTGTTTATGCTTCCTTCCACCCCTGCATTTTCTGGCCAAAAAGGGTTACTTATTGTACGTTTCTTTGGTTCTGGTGAGCCCAGTGTGTGGTCATTCTCAGAATCAGTGATAAAGGAGGACTCATCCCCTGATGTCTCACTGGCACTGCCCTTAGTTTTGTTCAAAATAGACTTGTGCCTCTTTCTCTTTTTAGATAAATGTGAAAAGTCCTGATTGGCAAATTTAACATATTTTTGGTAACCAAAATGTTTACCCCTACTACAGTCACCCACATCCCTGTTAAACTTTTGGATTTTCTTATCCTTTAGTTGTTTTTCTAAAGTAATAAGTTCCTTGGTAAGCTTGTGAAAACAGGAGGCATAGAAGGGTTCACCCTCATAAATCTTAACCTCATCACAAGTGGACTTTACTTCTGATATAGATTTGACAATCATGCATTCATAAAATGAAATCAAAATTTCCACAAAACACATTGAGGCATTTTGTTGTGCCTTAGTCCATTCTTGTGACAAGGTATCATCAATGTTACTAACCAAAGGTTGGATGCGAATCCTGAGCCCTCTGGGTATAATGTCTTTGGTTTTATAAGCTTTGAAAAGCTTAAGGTGCCAAACATTAGTCCTGAGCCACTTCATGCTCCTAGTTAATTTACTAAAAGTTTGATTACATACATTTTCTGGGTCATTTTCAACCACTTCACATATACCACTCGTTGCTGAGCCTAGCACAAATACCTGCAAATCATCTTTGTCGGCTGATAGCTCTTGTAATATGGTTAACAAATCCATGTATACTCAAACACTTTCAAAATCCTAAATTATACAAACAGTGAACCAATAATATTTGATCTGTCTAGATTCAAATAATGTTATACAGTAATTCACATACAGTTTTATATACATGTGGAACACAATGAAAAATGTCCCTAATGACATAAATACCTCCATATTAACAAAATGTGTTGAATAATACACTTGTTAGCATAAAACATTTTTTACAATCATAAAGTATAGTCCATAAACCGTACAACAACATGAATCACTCAACCAAAAGCCAGAATGAGTTCAAAGTCAACATCTGAAGCCAACAACTAGGTCCCGTTTGGCTTGCGGCACAATATTACCAATGAATCAGAAGGACCAAAAATAAAAGATACATACACAATATCTTAACTACAAAATGACATCCAGACTTTATATACCAAAAATAAAAAGATGAACCACTCTGTGCATCCAAATTATCAAAAATATATAATATTGTTTCTATTGGTAAAGTTTGTCTGCATAAAAATAGTTCACAAAGTGAAAAATCAAGTCAGCTCATTCCTTGCAGAAAAAATAACAGTACCTGAAGCATGAAATCCCATTCATCAAATTTAATTCAAATGTATATCCAGGAAGAAAATCTCCTTAGCCTTCCATACACCTAAGTGGCTGACTGAATTAAATGTTATAGCTGGTCCTATTTGGAACCAACCTCAGGCCACTCCATATCTGCTCTCCAAAAACTTTGCATCCAAAAATATGCACAATGAAGAGATTAGGTCAGCTCGTTGCTCCAAAAGGTAAAAGACGAAAAAACACACAGTTTTGTGTGTAAAGGGGAAACCATGATAGTTGGCCCTTAGGAGGAGTAATCATAACAAATTGTACCTAATGTCAGCATTGTGTAAAGACACCTGTTGCATTTTTTAAGTTTTAAGTGGTCTTGTGTTTTGATTGGTTGTTAATAATGGAGCTACAACAGGTTGGATGTATAAAATGAGTCATTTGTATTGTGTCCTTTGTTCTGATGAAGTTCCAATTTCAGGGAATGAAAGTGCAAATTAACAAATTAACAATTATTAATTAAATTAACAAATTAACTTTGTTTTTTAGAGTTTATTTTATTGGCTGTTTTTTCATCTACCTAAACTACCACAGGTGTGTGCAGCTTTGGTTTGTTCATCACCGTTTGGTTCCTGCTTTGTTTTATTGTTATCAAGTTGTCTTCCAATGGTAGAGGTGGTAATGAATGTATTGGACTAAATGGTCTAAACAAAGCAGTGGAAGATTTAGCTCTCCTAATACAGCAAATGAGTTAGCAATTCACTACGTTGTTTGAAAATTTGGAATTAGTATCCTCACAAAGAAATGGGAATTGTGGAACTAATGACAGTTTTGGTTTGTCGTTGACTCAACTCACTGGAGAAACATATCAGAATTCTGTCAATGTTCCTCACATTAATACAAGGTGGAATTCGCATATAACCTTTCAGTATGGGTAGTGGAAGCAAAATTGGTTTAGCATGGACTTGGAAGCTCATAGACATATTATTTCAAATAATGGTATTTCACGACCTACTTTGAGTGAATGTATATCATTCTTTGAAGATCTTCTATTCTCCTACAAAAAGTTACAATTAGAGAACAGTTATTTGGCTAAGAATATCAAATTGTGGCAGGTACTAAAGGGTTTAAGGCTTTGGTGTTATCCCAACAATGTTTCTGAGGATCAGGAGTTCTTACAAGAATTGCATAAGGTTTTTGATTCGGCAGGCTGTGAGGTCATGCGGCTTATGATTAAATATAACAACAAGGTTATAGAAGACCTTTCACAGCAATTGGAACAGCTAGATAAAATCATTCATGATGACTTGTTGTTTGATCAGTATGAAACCAGTTATTTGAATATGTTTTCAAAGGTGGAGAAGCAGTGTTTGATTATTCAAGAATGGAAAATTTGAAAGTTGAGAAGGGACATTAAAAATTATGCAATGGGTAATGTTTACCCAAAGTTATCTGGTTACCAAGGGAACCAGAATGCTCCCACCAATCAGGAATCGAGTGATGTCATCCAAGAGGAAGTAACTGCAATGGTGTCTATAAACAGAGATGGTTCCAGTGGGTCAGTCCCTTAAGAACAGCATGTAAGGAGATCCAAAAGAATACAGAAACAACAGCAACATACCAACTCCCAGAGACAGCAGGAGCCCCACAACAGGTACCCGGAACAAGGAGCCAGACCGAAAACCAGATTTCAACAGAACGGCTGTTTCAGGAGATAAAAGCTTATAGTGAGTTGGATAGTGTTTTTCCTCATATTGTTACCAACAAAGATGGGGACTTTTTTGTGTATAACTTTTCAAGTAAGTTAGTGAGTACAGAACACATGAATATTTTATCTAAGGGGTTATCTTTTTGTACAGTCCGGCATAGCTATTTAGTGGACAGTATTTTTGACTTGAAGCTTTTACACACAAACTGAATCTTGCTGCACTGCTATCTAATGGCTGTAACAATAACAGGAACAGTAATGTAAGTAAAATTTACAGACCCAGTTATTTCATTTCACCATTTTGTGAGTCTATTGCTATGTTTGAAAAATTATGTGAATATTATATTAGAAATATTTTAAGTGGCCCTTGTGATAGGAAATATTTTAATATGACCAAATGTGAAAAATAGTTATTTTTAGGGATTGCTGGTGATAATACTATAAGGGTTATAAAACCTGACAAAGGGGGAGGGCTGGTGATTTTTGATAATGTGGATTATATTAATGCTATGAGTGTTATTTTAATGGAGGATTGTTATCAGGAGGTGTCCCGGAATGAGATTTATGTTGCTTATTCTAAGATTGACTTATTGCTGGAAGATATGTTAATGCAGGGTGAAATTTCTGAGTAGTCATGATTTCATATTGAATGACAAACCAGTTATTGCTAGCATATTTGGAATTCCCAAAATTCACAAAAATCTCTGCAACCCCCCATTGTGGCCTATAGTAGATGTATCTCGTATGAAAACATTTTTATTGCTAAATGGATTGATGAATGCTTGAATGTATTACTCAGATTACTCAAGTATGTAGAGATTCATGGCACTTTTTGGAGTGCTTAAATGATATTCCTTTTTTTTTTGAAAATGCTATATTTGTAACCATTGATGTGACCAATTTATTTTCAGTTATTTCTCATGAGGTGGAATTAGAGTGGTTGGAACTGTATTTATATAAATACAAGTTCATAGGTTCATAGGTTGGTACTAGGCTATCAGCCCTAGCAAGCCAAGCCTATCCATATCAATTCCCTGGCTATTTCTTCCCAGAATATTTACTTCCCTGGTCCCCTGTCAAGCAGGGTGACTGACATGATCCCTGGGGTGAATTTCCTATCTCCCATCCAATTGGCAAGGTTTCTTTTGAAGAGGGCCAAAGAGGCACTCAGCTTGACATGTATGGGCAGTCTATTCCAGAGTATGGGGAGTCTCTAGGTCAGGAATTGTTTTTCAGCAAATAAAATTAATTCTATTATTGCATTCATGAAAGTAGTATTAACAAATATTATTTTGTTTTTTGATGGCCAATATTATTAACAGATTACTGGAGTTGCAGTGGGGGTGGCATGTGCCTCCATTTTTGCAAACCTAGTTATGGCAGAATGGGAGGATAGGTTTATACTGAAGGGTGAATATCATGATTGTTGGGCAATATATAGTAGTTTCTTGGAAGACATATTTATTCAATGGACTGGTACTGAAGCTAGGCTCCAGGAATGTTTGGGGTTCATTAATACGACCACAACATTTTTACAATTTTCCCACAACATGAATGACACAAAAATTGCATTTTTGGATGTAGAGATTACTAAAGATTTACAGTATTTGAGGTACTGTTCTGTTATATACAGCTAGACCACCTTCTCAAACACTTATCTCCATTTTTTTTGAGTATGCACACCATATTTCAGGAAAAAATCTGTAGTTAAAGGCCAAATGGTCAGGTTGGCCCATATGATTTCACAGCAAGAGGTATTTAATCAATAATGTAATACTCTCAAGAATATGTTTATAAAGAGAGGTTATCTAATGGAATTTTTGGTAGGAATAAGAGATGAGGTGGTAGCTAAAAGAGAAAGAGGTTATTATGTCCCCATTTTGATAAAAATTAGTTGATGTTTAATGACTCAAACAGGGTTGTTCAAAATGACCTTAAGATAAAATTTATTTCTACTATTATTTTGGATAGCAAGGCTATCGTTAATAGTATTAAGAATAATTAGAGAATTTTTTGATCTGATAGTGTTTTTTTTAGTAAGTCAGGCACTGAACCACAGATAGTTTTTAGGAAGGACAAATCATTTAAGAATTTTCTTGAATTTAACAAAATATCAGTGGTCAATAGTACAAGAAGGGTGACGAATTTTAAGTGTGGAAGATTTTCACAGTGTCCTTATGTGTATGTAGGAGATAATTTTCACATTAATAACAAAATGTATAAAATAAATGGATGCTTTACATGTTCCACAAAAGGGGTGGTCTACTTAGATCAGTGTCAAATGTGTGCTTCATTTTATGTAGGCAAAACAACCGGAAATTTAGTGAACATATATGTGAACACCTATCAGATATTAAAAAGAAGAGAGGGATTGAATGCTTTATATAAGCATATAGAGTGTTTTAATGATCATTATTTTAAGTTTTAGTCATTGAACAGGTTAAACAGGATCCCCAAGGGAAGATAACAAAAGAACATCTTGAGCTGTGTGAATTAAAATGGCAAGTCCTATTGAATGCTACAATGTCTCCTGGGATCAATGAAGCCTGTTCTATTTATTCCATCTTAAAACGAAGGTATTACACTGTTTCTAATTGTCGTTAACCATTTTTTAAGTGTTAAGTGGTATTGTGCTTTGACTGGCTGTTCTTAATGGAGCTACAATGGGTTTGGTTATATAAAGTGTTATTTTTAGTGTGTCCTTTGTTCTGATGAAGTTCCATTTTCAGGGAACGAAAATGCTTAACATTAATAAATAAACTTTGGTTTTTAGAGTTTATTTTATTGGCTGTTTTTTCATCTACCTAGCTTTGTGTTAGTGCTGTAAGTGAGCATTCAGATTCTAAACACAAATAATGCAAATAAAAACCTGAACACATAATAGCCTTTGTTCGTCAACTTTGTAGTAAATGAATACAAAATGTATAGTACAAGAAGTATAGGGTTGTACTACAATAAACTGTTGTTCATTTCACTATTACCATGTCAGTTTACAAATGTACTACATTGTACTGTATATCTTGTTACACATCTCCTGTCATGGTTGCAGTTGCATATCAGACTAACATGCTTTCTTTTCCATATCACTGAAATAATAATGTTTTACACTTCACTCACATGTAGTAACTACTGTTATGTTATCAACATGTGTTCCACCATGCTATGAGTAATGCTCATAGATCAAACACAATCACATCTCAGACAGGAGAAGACAAGAAAAATACATATATGATACAGATGATATATAAGATGGCACAAACGCATTATTACATTATATGCCAAAGCATTTCTGATCCACATAATGCTGTACTATATGTAACATTTAACATGTAACATTAATGAGGTTTGCACCAACAGTACTGTAACATATGTGCACTAAAATGGAAGTAGCTTTATGCTTTAAGAACTTGTGACACTCAGCTAAACCACAAATATATTCTCCTCAGCATGGTGGTTCAGGGAAGGCAACAGCACTTATGCATAAAACTACTGATGCACAACTTTCACTTCAGCGCTAAGGAGGAGAAAAATGATGTACAATATATTTCAGTGGAATACAGGGCACAGAGTGGACATTAAGTTTGTTAGTGTGTCTTCATACTGTTTCAAGTGGAAATGGCTTTTGTGACAGTGTCCCTTAATTGTAAGCTTATCATCCTCAAATCAAATAGGTCTCAGGTTCAAAATAAAGCAAAGTACTCATCTTAAGGAGCCATTTGTAGGAAGGAAATAAGGTGGTTGTCACTGGAAGAACAAATGGCCTTACTACAAATGATTGTATAATTTAATTGTAACATGATTGCCCTTTTAAAAACTGCAGTTTATTAATGGTAGACAAATTTTGTGAAGCATGGGTGTTGACACACATACTCACCATACCTCTCAATCTATAAGTGCAAGAAATTTGCAAAAAGCCAAAAAAAATGGGGGAACAAAGGTCCAAAACTTAGTACAGAATCTAAATATTGGTCTTGAAATTTAGAAAGTTGCCAGAATAACAGGTTTTGCATTAGCATGTACTTTGTGAAGGGTAAAAAGTCTGGAAGTCAAATGTATGTCATTATGTACTAACTTTATTCCTCTATAATTTGTCTGAAAACTTCATATTTAATGAGAAAAAGACCAAAAATATGAGGCAAAATTTGGATATTCTGCGAAAATCTGTACAGTTGTGATGTGTGATATACTACTCAAATAAGTATATTTTTCTGGCACATATTGGTGTCAGTGGCAGGGTTTCGATGCCATCCACAATTTTGCCTCTTTCACTACTCTCATGTGTTACATTCCCCAAAATGTTAACTCTCTTGTCATGATTGTGTCCAATATGTGGGTTATGCTGGCATTGTATTAACATACCTTATTACTCTTCTTACTGCTGTGATGGCCAGTTGTTAGATATGTCTTATTAATGGCTATTTAAGTGAACCTTGTATTTCTGCACAGGTGTGCTGTGGGGGACGTGTATTATGACTGTTTCAATGGATACACTTGTAAAGGTATTTATATTGCACATTATATAATGAGAGTTCTGGGATCACTCCCCTTGAGATCTGTTACTTGTTCTGTTTATCACATTCTGCATGCATATGTGAAACATTTCCTTCTGCTTCATGGGAGGTTTCTGTCCTCCCTGAGCATGCCTTAGGACACCTGCATTATTATTTGACAGTCAAATTCCCCACCTGACATTGTCCCTGGTGCCGGTCACACCCGGACACCCAGCTGCTTGGAGCCAGAAGCAAGACCCCTGGTGGAGCTCGCCCCCCCCCCCCGCCTCACCGGGTAAGTGGAAAAATTATAAGAGTAGTGGTATTTCACAAGCGGCTGAGGCTTCAGACTTATTCTACACCTCTCATGTCTCTTCACAGTGCCAGACTAGAGTCAAACTCAACAGGGTCTTCTTTCTCCACTGATTCTGCTAAGTCCGTTCCCTTGGCTGTGGTTTTGCTAGATATTAGGTAGGGACAGTGGGAATCTTGTTCATCCATTCATGCACATCACTAATTAGATGATGAGGGATTTGGCTACCTTAAGAGATTCATAGTTACTCCCGCAGTTTACCCTTGCTTCATTGAATTTCTTCACTTTGACATTCAGAGCACTGGGGATAGAGAAATGTGTTTTTTATGACCATTTGCACTATAACATCTACGGGGTCTCCCCTTAACATTACAATATGGATAAACTGGCATGTGGACTGCAATACTGTACTAAACAGCCCTGAGACATACATCTTCCATTTCTGAAGTAACCTCGTGGTCTGTTATGGGTAGACAGATAACACTCCATTGTCGTTAGATATGTGCATGCTGTTGTATCACATTACTGGTTTACTCTCGTGTACACATTTCTCACGTGTCCTGTGTTTCACAGCTTGCACAAATTTTGCATCATAGTTATATGCTATTCATCCTGACGTATGCAGTTCTGTGGTATACCCTTGCATATTGCAGTCAATTATGACACATCTTTGGGTTTCATATTTCATACCCTTCAGAAAATGCTTGCTAGTGCTACAACTGTTATTTTATCCACTTTCACACTGTATAAGAGTGCAGTGTATTATTTGTCCCTAATTTTGTGCCTTTGTCCCATTTATGTTATGGAGTTCATATAATGAGATGGCGTATCTATGCCCCATGCTTTCTTATCTAGTTATTTTCTGACATTTGACTTTACTACTGATAAAGTATGTCAATTGTTGAAATATTAAACCAATAAGAATTTAGAACATAATAAGTGTGAAAAATCTGTGCATGCTAAAGTTGACAAAAAATTACTTTTTACATATTACTACTATGCATTCAGGGCAGGACACGAGCAGCATTTTAAGCTGGCAATGAATGAAATTGTAAGGCTGAAACCACTATACCTGAGGTAAGTTTTTCAGAAAGACGTTAACATGAAAAAGATGACAGAGAATGTTATGGATGAAATTTCATCTCAAGTAGACATTGAATCTGCTTTATTTGTGTCTAATAATTATATATTTAATAAGAGGGCTATGAGTGAAGTTTCTAATAAATCTTCATATACAATAGCCTGACCTTTTCTGTAGACACTTACTCTGTTACAATTTTTGCTAACGATTAAAGTATTTAAGTGGAAATAAAGAAGTTTTATATATTGCTGGTGAGATAGATATGTTTACATCTAAGAAGTCTTTATAATGTTGAATCTATTCTAGAAAATTAACCTGTGGATAAAATAGCAAGTAAGAAGGGCATAAATGTATCTGGAAATTGTTCTGTGTGTGTTTATGTTATGAAAGCAAAAATGTTTTGGTATTCTAGTATTAATGCAGACCATATCTCCAAAATACATTTATATATTGCTGAATGTGTTACCCATAGCTCATTTTATGAAGGTAAGAAAATATAGTAATGGCATGAATTCATATAGGAATAAAAATAAATGCCTATAATGCTCTGAGTAAACCTGCTGCAGTATGAGCTGGTTTTAAATATTTTAAGTTTTTAGTTAGTGATGTATTTTTTTTTCTGACCATTAGCAGTGAAGATTTTAATATATTAGAATTAAAGGAAAAGTACTGGCAATTGATTTTAGAGCACAGGGTCTCCCAGGATGTACTGTTCTTTCTAGTATTAAGCCTATATACTAATAATAAGATTATTAAGCTGTAACTTGTAAATGGACATGTAAGGAATTTGTATAATTGTTTTAGCCTGATGAAGCACCCAAGTACAAAGTGCTACTTTACTGTTATATATCTATATGTGCAATACAATATAGTGGGTTAAACATTTAAAGACCACTCTTTATATTATTTTACTGGGTGTGAGGCAAGCACTAAGGCTGAATTACAGTGCAGATAGTGGCCACATGTCAATTTTATTAAGGAGGAGAATATGGTCCTCAGTAAGACTTTACAGCACTATGTCAAGTATTTCTTCAGCTGGCCAGAAATTCAGGTTGCAAGGGGGCTGCATGTGAGGTGCCATAAAATGATAATACAGGAGGCCAGTACTCTTTTGGGATGTTGACACAGAATGTAGTACACATGCCTACTATAAACATCTGATGAACATTTGGGACCATGAAATGTGGGAGGCCATAGAGATACACCAGCACCATGTAGCTAGTACTGATTGCGACAGTCTCTAGCAACTCTCACTGAATGGGGTCATTTTTGGCTGTCACAGACAAGAAGGGTAATAGCACTGTTATTGAAGATGACTGACTGAAGAATGGTTGTCCAGACAACCTTTGGAGAATGGAAGGTGTTGTTCTCTACATGTGTTACACAAAGGTATTTGCTGTGCTACTGTGTTTTACAGACCACATGATAAACTTTTTTTTTTTTTTTTTATAGAGGCACTATTCTATATGCTGAAGTACAGCTATAGCTACATGACAATGCTAGTGGATGATCAACTGAGGCAGGGCTGCATAGCATGTGCTTTATTGCTACCACATGGTCTTGTATACATTGGTGCAACAGCTATTGCACAAAGGATCTGCACATGTCAAATGTGCTGACTTTCATTTATAGGATACTTGTTTATATGCTGTGGTGCACCATTTGCAATGTCTTTTTTATCTGCTCTTGCATGCATCTCCTAGATGAGTCACCCTCATCTGTACCTTCAGCAGATAAACTCATTCATGGTATTAGACTCAGCAATGTCAATAAGCCTAAGCTAAGGTGTTATATGTGTCTTGGACAGTGCTAACACAATAATGCAGTAGCAATACATGCATTGCCACAGCAAAGGTAATATACAGTGGATACCTAGCACAGACATGTTTGACCATGGCACTGACAGTAATGCTGTGCCCAGCTTGAATACCAGTGTAGACAGAATCTCCTTTCATGAGATCACTGCCTCGTAGATTCCAAATAATGAAGAAAATGCTGGCATCCTATAGAAGAGTGCTGATGTCCATACATAGTCCTAAGATGAGGACTGACATGATCTAGACATTGCCATTCATGGATCCACTCATGGATGGTATGCTTGCTGTGACTCAGGAGTATAATGCAGTCACTTCCAGGTTGGAAATAGTGAACATATGGTGTTTAATGTGGACATAGTGCCCATGCCAGTGGTCCGGTACTTGTTCATGTGTCCTGTACACTCAATTAAAATGGGATAATCTACAAAGACATGGGACCAACTGCCGGTCCACTTGGTGTATAGAGAGTCCGGATGGCAAGCAGTGTCAAAGACCTACTAAACAACGATCCTATATTCACTGGACACATTTTGCAGTAGTGTTGATGAGATGATCTCTGTATAATGTATGCAGCCTAACCATGCTGCCACCATTATATGCACTTTCCATACTATGGAAATGATACATGTTTACAGAGCTATAAATTATGCACAGTATTATGTCTGACATAACGTCACATCTGATTAATATTACTCTTAATAGTTGGCATTACTAATTATACATTATGAATTAAGAGATATGTGTAGGAGAAGAACAGTGGTAGATTATAATAAGGCTGACTTGGGTGACACCCTAGAGCCCAAAGCTCCAGGTGTACACATGGCATGTCACATAAAATCTAAAACATAATTTTATTTTTAAAAGATGTATTTTTATCAGCACTGCCAACTCATCTTAGTCAGCCTATGTGCTGCTTATAGCAATGGATAAGAAAATAAGTATGTATCTTTAGTTTTAATTTTAAAAAGTATTAAATGACCTGGACACTACAAGCATTTGCCTTTGTTTTCTTATATGTCCACTATTTAAGCGAGTAAACTTGTACAGCACAGGTCAGTGATGCTGTCAGTGTTGTTTATTCTTTACTTAAGAAATAAATAAACATAAATAAATAAATGACCCATGGTGGCCCCCTTCTAAAGGTGATACAGTCTTTTGTTTGTCATATTCCCATGACTTATTGAGACAGCAATAAGCAGAAAGCCAGCATATATTAAATGGTATAGTTGCTAGTTGCAAATTACAGGGTTGAAAGGGCAGCAGTAGTGGCGATAATGTTTTTTTTTTTTTTTTTATTTTTAATTTTTGCAGGGGGCAGTCAGCACCTCTCATAAAGTTGGACTTAATCACCCTCCCCTTTAAGTCAAAGATACAGATACACCAAAGCACTGGACAATGCAAGATTATATTTCACTATCACTGCAAACTCTTCAGCCACATTCATTCCACTGAAATGTCTGCCACCAAACTAATGCTTTCTATACATCCAAGAGAAGGGGGTTAGATGTTTGTGTATATAAAAAAATAGCCCCACCTTTATGAGAACAAGATGAATTTCAAGCTTTTTTTAAACACCTTTATTGAACTATCATTGTGACATAGGCAAATTTACATTTATATAAAAGTAACCCAATTGTACTAACAAATTCACGTTTATAAACATTATACTTCACATATATTGCTCTCTCTCTCTCTCTCTATATATATATATATATATATATATATATATATATATATATATATATATATAAAACATCCCAGACACTTTGTACTTTTTCCCCCACTGTAGTGCGAGTTGGTATATTTAATTACGGGGGGGGTGAGGGGCGGAGCCCCCCCCACATGGGGGTGCAGGGGGACTTGTCCCCCTGCATAAACATAGTAAAAACATTGTGGAATGTTATTTGTAGTTGCTTCATAGTTTTCAATGATTTGAGATTCGATTAAATGAGTTTTCGATGAAATGAGTTTTCGACAATTTGGTCTCGATGATTTGCAATTCGATAAAATGGTAATTTGATGATATGAAGTGGAACCATATATATATATATATATATATATATATATATATATATATATATATATATATCATATAACCTAAGCAACATTACATAAATTATTCAATTCCTGCACTTTTTTAAATGAGAACCATCATTGTTAAACCATCACTTACGTCACAGACAATCATACATTTATATAAATGAAAACAAACCACACCGACACAATCCTAGTTGCAAGCATTTTACATCACAAACCATACTGACACACTTCCAGTTGCAGACATTATATATCACTTATAATCTACCCAATCATTTTCAGTCAAACATTACACAGCTCATTTAAGTCCTGCCTTATTTTAAACCTCATTATTCCCTTGTTTGTACTGTTCCGACAATTCCCTAAGTCTTCCTGTCTGGACATGCAAGTGTTTTTTTTTTTTTTGTGCTTTGTTTTGAAAAGTCATGATGCATATCCATAACATGCAATCTCTGAAAATTTCCACTGATACTGATGTATATAGAGTCAGCTCATAGGTTGGGTCTATATCATTTTGTTGAAAACACAAACTATCAAATCCGTATTTATCAAACTCAATAAATTAAAAGCTAAATTCTTCAAATGATGTCCTTGGTAAACTAACTAGTGGACCAACCTAGTGACCATCACAAGAACCACATAATTTAAAACCCACTCAAGAGGGAGGCTGTACCCCCCCACCCCCAATTAAATATACTAACTCAGAGATCGTACTACAGTTGAGAAAAGAGCAAATTCCCAATGATGGCCAACTAGTTAGTTTCCCTGGGAAAAAAATCTGTGGAAGTGATCATTCACTGAATTCAGCTTTCAATTTATTGACTTTGATAAATAGGGATTTGATGGTTTGTATTTTCAACAAAATGATATAGACCCCATAGGTCCATCAGTAAGTACTAGGTTAGCTGTCATTGCAGGCCATTTTAAGCTTAGCCACTTACCCTTTTTTTTGTTCAAAATAACCTATATAACCTATCCCAATTGGTTATAAACTGGCCTTACCCATACCATGGTCGATAATTAAGTATTACCCCTACTAACAATAACTGGGATCATACCACAGATAATTTGAAGAGATCTATGCATGGGATAAAGCATTCAGGAGCTGTCTCTGTCCAGAAGTAGTAAACGGGGCAGTCTGGGAGTAAATTTTCTGTTACCTATTCATACATCTAAACTGCACTTGAAAATAGACAGGGATGAACTTTATTTTATGTGGATGGGGAGCATGTTCCACCACAGAGGATTCTGTGAAATATATCTGTTCCTCCAATCTGTTCTGTTGTTGTTGCAGAAGTGGTTTAGATCCCTAGACCAAGTATTTCTGATGCCATTAGACTTGCTGATAATGATATAAAAATTGTGAATAATTAAATTACATTTCGCATTATAGGAACTCCTTTATTTTATATGATACTTTTTGTTATTATACACTCTACTGACTACAAATAGGAAGTCTTCATTTATTCATTAGTAGGCCGAATCCAAATTACTCATAAAAATTAACATTGTGAGAATAGTAGATGTTTAAAGAGAAATGGAGAGCGTAACAACCCAGTCTGCTTTAATTCCATGAGAGTTGCTAGTAAACCAACCTGTTTACTGACACCCAATCATTTATTTGGAACCATCATAATTATGCACACTAGTGCAGCATAGCCTTCAAAAATAGCAGTCCTGTTGACACCTTTGAGCACAGCTGCTAAACTAGAAAAATACAATATAGTCCTAACAACAAAAAAAGCATTGTATGATACCATATGAGGCTTTGTTTTGTTTTATTTTGTTTAGAATGAGCTCTACGTCAAAGAGTCCATGCCACTGAATCAGTTTGAATGTAGAAACAAATTAACTTATGAAGAGATTGTGTAAGCTTTGAGTAGGTTATAACATCTAAGGCTGTCTTGTGGATGAAGTGACCTATGCAGAGGCTTGTGGAAAGACTGCCCCATCATCAAAAAAATTATATTATATTAACCAAAAACTGCTGTCTTTTAAATGGCTATATTCCCTGTGCTTTGTACATTCAGTGGCTTTCTAACAGGCAAAAAATACCACATCTTGATAAATGGAGAACCAAGTAACTGTACAATAACAATAACAACATGATTTCTGTGAGGAAAATGCTAGTTTGTTTATACTTTCTTGCAATTTGTATTGCTTCATTGTGTTTCTTCTATTTTGTTTATCATGGTGTATTTCCTTTATACTGTGTTTTACTTGTGTTCTGTCTTCAATTGCATATTAAAAGTAGGAAATAGACTACATCTGTGTCTCTTGTGAGTCACACAAAAATTAAAATTTCCCCCATCCTCTCACCCTGGTTCTGTTGTGTTTATAAACTCACCTGTCTCTAGTTGCCCACCCCTTTAGATAATTTGACCACATATTTCCTTCCCTCTCCTCATAAGTTATTGTTAGTAAGCACAAAATTATAATTTTGTGAAATCACTCCCTTTCAGTTATTTTGACTTATTGGTCATCCTATTGTATTCCACAGAGTCAGAATAGTAAGTGCCCACCCCCTTCCAATCTACCTTGCTCTTTTAAAATTAGTGGCTCTCCTCTTAGATTGCTAAAGCCTAAGTTACCACCTCTGTCATATCTAACTTCTTAGTGCACACTGCAATTCTTAGGATATTAACCCATTTTCCATCTTGCCTTTAAAATCTGCACCACCTAGTCCAAGACAACCAATTATTGGAGACCTCACATTCTGCCTCTCAGTAGTCATCTTGGTATTAGTGCTTCTATTTTCTCCTGATGAGAGAAGGAGCATAGGAACATTATTTTTTGGAGACTGCTTATTGCCAGCTTGGAATTTGTGCTTATATTCTGCTTCTGGTGAGAGAAGGTGCAGAGGACATTGATTCCTGACCATCTCTAATTGGACAGTGAGTGTCTGTGTGAGACCTTCTTGATTGGTCTGGTTGCTGATCAAGGGATCTACCAGGAAGGGACTACAACAAGCCTTCAAACCTCTGCATCATCTGGGATAAAACTGCTGATCATCAAAGAGCCTGTGGCCTGCTTCTCATCTTGCGATTGGTGCTACTGTTTTGCTGTGGCGAAAGAAGAAGCATATGGGCATTGTATTCCAGCAGCGTGAAGCTGTGGTGAGACCAGAACTAGTAGTAGCCAGATAGTAGCCAATCAGGTGGATCCCCTCTTTTCATCATTCTTAACAAAGCTAATTCTTTCTTTTCAGTAAGTACTGTTTGATTAGCTGCTGTTTAACCCAACTTCAAAATATCTCCCTAGATACTTCATCCATAAATCATCAGGGTCTACTTAAGAAAAAAAGATAAAGAAATGCCATGTTGGTCCAGTAGCAGAAAACATAAAGACCCTGGAACACAGATGTGATGTCATATCTCTTCTTAGACCAACATAGATTTTGCAAACACTTGCGCGTTTGACCTAGTATGAGCCCTTGATCAATATTTATTAAGTAACTGATGTTAAATACAGTGCTTAAATATTCACTTGTGCCAAGAAAGGGAAGGACATCATTTATTTCCAAATGGCTAAAAAAGGTCTTGGAAAATGCTAGATCGAAAACATGCAGCTCATGCCACATCTCAGTGACAGACAGTGTGTGTGTGTGTGTGTGTGTGTGTGTGTGTGTGTGTGTGTGTGTGTGTGTGTGTGTGTGTGTGTGTGCGTGACAGAGAGAGAAACAGAGAGGCTGATAGTGTAGAACAGGGTCATGACAGTCTATAAAATCAAAGTCTGGCATGTTACATTACAGTTAGTGTTCAATGAGCAGAGAAGATAGCACTCAGAGAGACTGCTCTGACATTTAATGAGATAATAAATCTCAAAACAAGAAATATTTAGGGAGATTAGTTAAATCCAGAAAAGAAAAATTAAAAATCTTTGGGAAGCCATCCACCCCCCTCTTAACTATCATATTGACAACACACCCCTAAGTGTTAGCCCAGTAGTCAGAGACATATGGACACATATATACAGTAATCTAGCCTTTGGTCATCATGTGTCTACAGTAGTGAGAAAATCATTCTGTGCTGTGCAACTTATAAACAAGGTATGGCATCGAGGTCCAAGGAGGTTCTTCCACTGTATTCAGCATTCATCAGTCTGATCACCGAGTATACTGCCCCCTTTGGTATCTATCTAATCAGGCACATGCAACAACGGGAAAATCCACAGAGGGTCCTCACTAAAAGAATACAGGGTGTAAGTAGCATGTCCTATGTACCCTGCCTCAAGGCCATATCCCTGTATTCTGTCTCCTACAGGCTGTTGATTTGGGAGATCTATGCCTGGCATACAGAGCATTGTCAGATCTCATCCTGATGATCCTCCTACATATCTGCAAAACAAACAGTATCAGAATTATCTATTCTTAAGACTTAAAACTTGCCTGTGATGTAAATAGCTCCTGCTGGAGAGACAACCATGTATCCCAGAGACTAGTCCTGCTGTGGAACAGAGTTCCCATCCATGTGAAGCAGAGTCCCTCCTTAACCCAATTCAAGTTTAACTTGGACACTTGAATGGGAAACAGGAGCTTTATCCCAGGTTTAGCACCTATGTCTTAAATGGACATAGGCAGCCTTTAAATGGTTCACCTCCTATTCTCCCATTTATAAATGTTTCATCTCTCAAGCCCTTGCTAACACTTACCAAGGGTACCAAAACTTGTCAGAGATTTGGGATGCATGACTAGGCTAAAAAGGCCCTTGTGGTCGTTAGGCTAGTGAACACCTATGAACATGTTGGTTCTTGAGTTGCCTGCTATTACTATAAATGTGTCTTCCTGATCTCATCTTATCTAATCATACTAGTGACCACTAGAGAATCAAACTGAGAAATACATCCCCTTTGAGTAATGAAGCTTGAAATACCCTCTGTATTACATATCTCCCTATGCGCTTAGTGCTGCACTTTTTTACCTACCAAAACACCTATGCACTGTAAAAGATGGAAGGTCAACCTGCTAGTTTCTTCTCTGTTGTCAGCTTTTTAGCACTACACTTCTTAAGACAGCGTACAAACTGTTTTATGGTCACAGATAATGAACTTATACACAACATTAATAATTCCATGAGAGAGAGGTGTAATTACCTAATTAATCTGAAGGCTTCCCTTTCACCTCCTCCACAGTTCTCTAATCTCACCAAAATAACTTATGCTGAGGTTATAAAACGATCACCTCCAGAACCTCCAAGAAATAAAATTAAGTCTCAGCAAAAATCAGCCCACTTATCCATCTCATACATACCTCCCATGAAGAGTCACCCTGAGTAAAAACACTCCAAATACATAACTGAGCAATAGCAACAATAAAAATGTTTTGGCAACAGGTGAATCTATTGTCAGGTCCAATGACTCATCACTCACAAGGCTGGAGAAGGTTACAGTGAGTTTCTTTCAGATGACTTATGTTGCAAGGGCCCTAAAGATGTTAATTCTTGACAAACACAACTATGGAATGGCAGACTTGAGGCTTAGAACCTTGTTGGATATGCAGAGATACATGTCAGAATTTTCCGTACATGTTACAAATGCAGGTAATACACTAGTCCTGAGTAGAATCCTTCCTTCACCTTGAATGATGCCTAGATACAAAGAAATGATAATTTGCTTCAATAATTGGTTAAATAGCTGGTGTCATTCCAAGGGGATCCAGTATGCAGCAGCCTGGGACAAGATTTATGACAGTCCAGCTTGCTTTGCTAAGGATGAACTGCACCCCTCATTTCAAGGCTTTCACATTCTAGCTAAAACCTTTGCTGCCCCTAGTACCTTTTTAGTCATAGCCCAGTTGATGGACATTCTAATGTAACTAACATATCAGTCCTGCAACTAGATCAAAATTAATGTGGATCTCCTCAGCATGAGAAGTCTAAACAATAAATTGTCTGATCTTGAGGCACTCCTGCTTTTGGAAAAATGAATGTCAACATGGTTACATAAACTTACATTGCTCTTGTACCAATCCAGACTAATCAACCTTCTACTTTCTACTATCATATTTCCTTATTTCAAAACTGCAATATTTCTCTGTGATCACAAACGACTTAATGACTGTACAGTTTCTACTGTTCTCAAAAAAAAAAAAAAAAATTTTTCTTTTACAAGTTTGTATATACACTAATATGTATGAAATGACCTGGAGGGAGTGTAGTTTTAAAAAGAATTAATGCCTTTCTCAATACGTAGATAGCACTATATGTTTTCTATTACTTGATCTAGACTAATTAGTATGTATGGTAGCTCAATGTCTATGTCACAGGCATTTACTGTAAATGTTCAATTTCTATAACCTTGTTTTAATCTGTGGAGCTTTTCTCCCCGGGCCTCCACTGAAAATGGAAATTATCCAGCTGGACTAGCCCGGTCAACAAATGTAAAATAAATAAAATAAAATAAAAAATAAATAAACTTAGTTTAAATCTAAAGAGGGCCCTCCTTCTACAAGGGTTTTGTGCTTTTCATGCCTTCAGCCCCAAAAAGCAACTATGGTGGATTCTACATATCTGTCAAGGAACATATTATTTCCAGGCAGATTCCCTAAAGACTCGCAAACTGAAGTCACTGAGCCACAGATCACTCTAGGTAGTATTAATTGTTAATAGTTTGTTTCAAAACACCTTCTTTGCCCTGATAACCATGCAAGACTCCTCGGTTTTCTAAACAATTTCTTTATTAGCTGAAATCCCTTAATTTTGGTTGACTTCAGCTATCCATCAATAAACTGATACACCTATACAAAGTGTGTAGTTTATGCCCCAAAACTTCCAGACTTGATAAACAAAAATTCCCTTGAGCAGTTGGTAAATAAACCAACTTGTGGGCACAGCATTCTTGACCTGATTCTTACAAATATGGCTGCCTGCTCCTCTGGTATCTCATCCCACAGTGAAGTCTGATCATAAACTTGTGACCTTCTCCAATAAACTCCTAAATGTTCATACAACAAACCCCACTAAATTTAAGGATTATAAACTTGCCAACCTAAATCTACTATGTGAAGAAATATCAAAAGTTACTTATGATTGCACATTCCCTGATCATAATATTGAAGCAATATTTACTAAAGAGGCCTATACCCTTCTAGAAAAATGTATACATCTAGCAGAGCTAGCTACCAGAATCAAGTATCATGAGAAATTCATAAACAAATTGCCCTGGTGGTCCACTGCCATAAATAAACCATATAACAAACAAAATAAACTTGTTAAATTACTTAGTAGATCCAAAATGCATCTTCTCAAGGATAATATCATAAATATTTTTTTAAAAAGTTGAAGAACACTACCAGGATCATTAAAGAAGCCCATCAACTTAGACTGAACTCTGATTCAAAAGATAATTATAAATCTTTATTTTGTTATATTAGAAAACTAAACAGTACTCCACCTTGCTTAAAACTTATGGATAATGAGGCCTCCTATTCTGACACAACTGATATTGCTAGATTATTGTGAATAGAATTAGTGCCACTTTCACCCCAAGACTTCTTTTCAAAACTCTGAAGCATCTGAATCCCTTACTCCTCCAATTATCTGTAAAGATTGCTGATTTAAAAATGATAACCAAGTCCAAAAATCCTACATAGGACCTGGCAATATATCTGGTGGCTACTTAACAGTGTTAAACATGTCCTTGCAGACACATGCCTTGAACTGTTTAAATTAGGTTTAGCTACTTGTTTTGTCCTTGATGAGTGCTGCACAACAGTGGTGATGCCTCTCAGTAAGGGTGACCTTATAAACAACCTGGGTAATTACAGACCTAGCAGCCTTACAAGCCTCATCTGCAAATCTATGGAATATATAACTGAACATATTACGTGATATCAAGAATCTTGTTTAACTTGACCTCCAACAGTTTGGCTTTGTGAAGTGTAGAACCTGTCTAGTTAATCTGGTAAATTTCTTTGAAAGGGTTACTTAAATTGTAGATGGTGACAAAGCAGTGTATCTTCACCTGGCTAGGCTCTCCAACCCCGTTCCCTATGCTGGCATAATACAAAAGCTAATTGCTTTAAAAATCAATCAATAAGTGGGAAGTTGGATAGAATACTGGCTGAAAAACAGAACCCACACAGTGTGAGCTGTTGGTGGATCATCAGAAAGTATGAAAGTGAGCAACAGTAATCTTCATGACTTGGTGTTGGAACCTCCTGTTTTTCATATTTATTTCTCAAATCTCCAGACAGAGCCCTAAGACCTCTGGTTAACAAAGTCTGCAGATGATTGCAAACTCAGGGTTGTTGTTAAGTCACACTATGACACCCAAGCCCTCTACAATGAACTCTCTCTAGTAAACTCTTGGTGTACTAAAGATGGGCTCAAGCTAAATGATAAGTGTGGTTTCACCACTTTTGGTAGAAAAACTCTCCTTTTATTATACTGTCATGATAACACAACTCTACAAAATGAAAATGTAATTAGGGACCTAGGAAACTGGGTTGACCTCTTCCTCTCTTTTAACCATCATGAACTTTTGTCAGGAAATCCTTTTATTTAGTCCAGCTAATTGCCAAGGAATATTATCAAGGTCTAAAGAGGTAATCACTCACTTATACGCATCACTGACCAGGCCAGCTTTTGAGTATAGTGTCCCCATTTGGATGCAACATGCTAAACATATCAAATAACTAGAAAAAATTCTAAGGTTCTTTAACAAAAGATCACAGATTAAAAGTCCCTGAGCTACCACAGAGGCTGGAAGCTCTATCAATTTATTCACTGTACTACAGACTTTTGAGGTGAGATCTCAGTCTTGCTTATTATGCCATTAGAGACCCAAATGGCCTGGAACTTCTGCCTCACCACAAGTCCAATATCTCCACCAATACTTGAGCAGGGACCAAACTATTCACCAACAGATAAATAAAACATAGTGGAGGGTCAGTTTTATAATCAATTGCCTCACAAAACTCTAGAATAGACCTCCCCTGCATGTTAATAAATGTGACTCACTATCATCCTTCCTTTAAGCATAAACTTAATGACTGCATGGGTATCCGAACATTTACTCCAACACTGCTGGTATTGTCATCCTGAAGAAGAAGAAGTGGCCTAAGGGGTACTGGCAAGACATCAATAGTCATGATACCCAGTGGCCTTGGAATATCTATGAATCAACAAGATCCATATTATTAGTGAAGACAGTGAAGAGTTGTGGGCCCAGAATGGAGCACTGGATACCCTGCTGCTGGATATGAAATTTGGTGATAAGAAGTTCTACCAGGCTATGGATTTTGTTCAGTTCTGAAGGTAGCTAGCAAACCAACTTATGATGGGTAAACTGTAGCTTATATTTTGGAGTCTTTGCTTAAGGAAAAGTCCAAAGCCAAGAAGAGTTACACTGTCACATATCCTTTACCACATTGGGTGGCACTGTAATTAACTATGTCAGTAAGACCAGTTTGTGAACTATGGCTAGGATGAAAATTGTGCTGTCGGCATTATTTTGTTTCACATGGTTAGATAATCTGTGAGTTGGAAATGTCTTATACTCCCTAGGATTTTAGAAAGTGGAATTAATATAGAAATAAGCCTATAATTCTTCATTTTGTGTCTTTCTTTTCCATGAATATATATATATATATATATATATATATATATATATATATATATATATATATATATATATAGATAGATAGCTGCATTCATGTAAGTCTTCTTTCAGGTTAATTATTAAAGTTTGGGCATGCTACATTGCTTACTAGTCTTTTTAGGTCAATTGGTGGCAGAATGTCCATAAAAAGTGAATCATGATTGTAGACCAGAGTGTGTAATATACCTTTAAGAAGCTTTCCAGTGAGTCAGCACATGTATATAAGTACTGAGCATGTGCAAGCAAGAGTGCCATTTTGAGTGAGAAGCCAGAGTGAGAGCATGCAAGTATGTAATCAGTCAGTTAGTTAGAAAGTTCATTCAATTTTAATGTTCCTGCTATCCATCCTAATGTATTTGTATACAATAAACTACTTAAATGAACTCCCAACCCTCAACATCTTCTTAATGCACATAAGAAGAGTGACAAAGTGTCAGAATGGGATCCAGAGTTACAGCCATGAGGCACCTGGTTAAAGTTGGAGGAATATATAGAAGTTGATCATACCTACTGCTCAAATGACTCACAAAACAGGTCAGAATCGAATTCCAGGTACTAAAACTTGCTTAAATGATTTATTTTGTTACAGATATATAACAAAGCACTCAGAATGCTCAAAACAAATTTCTTATTAAATGAAATGTCCAAAACTGTGACATATTGATAAAAATATTCAAAATAATTATGGAAATGTTTGAAACAATATCCGAATCACATAAAATGTACAAAAAAGGGAAAACAACTGTATTTTTTCACTAGGTACTAATTTTTGTATTAACTAAAGCTATTCAAAGAATCCAAAGTGTGCAAAGTGTTTGCAACTATGTGTAGTATTACAGTGCATTTATTTCACAAAGTACAGTTGTTTCAAGGCATATTTCACAGAGTAGAGTACTTCAAAGTGTTTATTGTGCATTTGAATATTATTACAAGTACAAGGTGTGTGTGAATGTTCGTACATAATTACAAGGGCCAATTTTGCATTGTATTTTACTATAATCTGTGGGCATGCCAGAAGGTTTTCGCAGACCCACACCACTTGTGTTTGATAACAATATTGCAGAAAACTGAAGAGTGCTTGAGCAGGAATACGATATTTTCATGCAGGCTGCTTCTGCTGACCAAGACGCACGTACAAAGGCATGTATTCTGTTTAATTTAGCTGGTTCAGGGGCCACTGAAAGAGAGTGTTAATTTGTGTATGCACCTGCTGTATTTACATGGGAAGGGGAAGACCACCATACAGTGGTACTGACTGAAACAAGGGAAAACCCAGAATGCTTAAAATGTAAATTTAGAGAAATGTGCAACCCCCAAATGAATATTACAATGGAAAGGCACTTATTTTTCACAAGGGATCAAAAGCCTGGTAAAACTTTTGCAGCATATATAACTGACTTGAGAAACAAGGCTAAAACGTGCAGATTTGATGATTTGAAAGATGAGTTGATAAAAGACAGCCTTGTGTGTGGTATTAATAATAACACAGTAAGAAAGATTTTGCTTCGAGACAGTGATTTCATGTTAAATAAGGCCATTGAGATTTATCAGATATATGAGATTACAGAAAAGTACACAAGTATGCTTACAAATGAGATTAGCTGTTGAAGGCACCTTGACAAAGTTCATGTTGATAGTATGCAGTACATGATTAAAAGAAACAGGCCCAAGCTCACGGCAGCTACTGCAGGTACTGTGACAGTCTCTGGGAAACCCTGAGTCTTTCCAGCAAATTCCAGAGCATGCTCAGTGAAACACAAGGGTGAGTTAGCAAAGTCAAAGCATGTGCTCCCACCGAGCTTCATAGTCACCTGTCATAATTGTGGTGGTAATCATGAACCCAAAAGAGAAAAGTGCTTAGCTTTTGGTCAGCAATGTCATTCTTGCAATAAGTGAAATCATTTCAAAGGTTTTGATAAATAAAATAAAGCACATTCTTTTATTAAAAGAGGGCATTCCAAGAGGCAAGTTGATCAATTAGAAAGCTACAATCCTACTTTTTATGTTGATGGTGTGTCTGTGCCTGGTGAAATTGTCAATACAGTAGATTTGTGGGCAAAGAATGACATCTTTTGCACTGTTTGGATTAATGGGAGTCCCATAGAGCTCAAAGTGCAATGTTATGTCAGCAGAAACATTTGCTGGAGTAAAAGCTGTAGAACAACTTGATTTGACAAAGTGTGTGAAGCTTGCTGCTTATGATGGTGAAGAGATTCAAACTGAAGACTCAGAAGCGCTTTCATGTTACTGTGCTGGGAACAGGTATGACTTACAGTTTTTTGTAGTCAAGTGACACTTGCAGTCATTATTAGGCCTTAGAGACAGTTTGAAAATGGTATTGCTTTCATTTAATGAAGAAGTTCACCATGTAAGCCTGCATGACAACAGCTCAAATTTCACCCAAACTATTTTTTATGAGTATGCGGATATTTTTGCAAACAAACTAGGCAAACTACTAGTTGTGTATTCTATGAAGTTAGACCCAGAGGTTAGCCCAGTATTCAGATCAGCACAGAAAGTTCCAGCAGCTATGCATTACAGAGTCAAAGCCAAGCTAGACAGAATGGTGCAGCTAGGAGTAATTTGCTCAGCAGAAGAACATACTGAATGGGTATCCTCCATTGTAGTCACTCACAAGAAAAGCTCAGACGATATCAAAATATGTACTAATCCACGAGATCTGAACAAAGCATTAAAAAGGCAGCATCATCTAATGCACACAGTCAACGAGGTTTCTGCCCTCATGCCAAATGCCACTGTTTTTTCTGTCTTAGATGCAAAAAGTTCATTTTAGCAAATTTTGCTTGACCGAAAATCTTCATTGGAAACCACATGTGGTACGCCATTTGGAAGATACAGATTTCTGAGAATGCCATTTTGGATAAATTCTGCCAGTGAAGTTTTTCAACGTGCAATGGAGCAAGTTTATTTTCTAGCTATCCCTGTGCTGTTATAGTAGATGACATTCTAGTAGGAGGCAATGGTGAAGTCGAACATGACAGAAACCTCAAGAAAGTTCTGGAAAGAGCACATGAAGTGAATCTTAAGCTGAATCCTCAGAAGTACAAGTTCAGGCTACAAGACGTTACTTACGTCGGTCACTTGTTTACCAGTTCAGGCTTATGGCCAGATCCTTCCAAGCAAACAGCAATTCTCAAGATGCCAGCTCCAGACAATGTCATGTTTTCATGGCATGGTCAACTATCTAGGCAAGTTCATTCCAGATTTAGGCCAACTTTCAGCACCATTATGAGAGCTGATACACAAAGATGTAATTTGATCATGGTTGGAACAGCAACAAAGAGTATTCGATGTCCTGAAGCAGAAAATTGCTAACCCACCAACTCTCAGCTACTATAATGTTCACAAACCAATTACTCTTTCCTGTGATGCTTTTAAGTTTGGTCTAGGCACAGTCATTCTTCAAGAGGGTAGACCAGTAGCCCATGCATTGAGAACTCTTACCCAGACCAAGATGCAATATGCCCAGATTGAGAAAAAGCTTTTGTCAATTGTGCTTGCATGTTCGAACTTCCATGATTATATTTATGGTCGACCTATCCAGATTGAAACTGACCACCAACCTTTAGTTACTATTTTGAGGAAGCCTATGCATACAGGTTCAACTAGATTGCTATGCATGATGCTCAAATTGCAGAAGTACAATTTCAACCTTGTTTACAAAAAAGGCAAAGTTCTTTATCTTGCTGATATTTTATCCAGATCGCCCAGAAAAACCACAGAACAGCATAAAAATGACAATCTTGATTTTGAAGTCATGGAAGTGAGACATTTTTCTTCCACACATCTTGATGAGCTCAGAACTCACACCACTTCAGATCCGATTCTCCAGAAGTTCAACCACTTTATCAGTCAAGGATGGCCTTTCAAGCAATCTTGTTTGCCAGTAGAAGTGCAACCATATTTTCCATATAGAGAGATGAAATTTTGTCAGATAATGGTATCATCATGAAAGGTCCTAAAGTGATTATTCCAAAGTCCTTGCAACAAAAGTATATTAAGATCTTGCACTGTAGCCACCCAGGGACTGATTCTACTGAAAGAAGAGCGAGAGGTCTAGTATATTGGCCTTCTATGTCAAGAGATATTGAGAAAGTACTTTCATCTTGTTCAATATGTAATAGTACAAAGCCACATCAACAGAAAGTACCACTTCAGTTAAGCCAGATTCCTGAACTACCTTGGTTGACAGTAGCCAGAGATATCCTTGAGTGGAATGGTCAACATTACTTGGTGTTACTAGACTCTTATTCAAATTGGTTTGAGATTGACCTACTTCCCAACCTAACTTCCAGTACTGTCATTACTAATTTGAAATGACATTTTTCTATCCATGGTAGTCTACACAGTTATTTCTGAAAATGGTGCACAATTTACAAGTCAGCAATTCAAGAAATTTGCGGAAGAGTGGAACTTTGTTCATATTACAAGTAGTTCTGAATACCCTCAGTAAAATGGCTTGGCTGAACGTGCAGTCCAAAGTGCAAAACAGCTGTTAGTGAAATTCAGATGTGACAATACAGATGTTTTTCTCAACTTGTTAAATCTCAGAAACATTCTTCATGATAAACATCTTGGTTCACCTGCCCAGAGACTATGTAGAGACAAACCAGAGCCACACTACCAATCAGTAGTAATTTATTGGTTCCAAGTGCTAAGAACAACAAAGCGGTAAAAGCCCAACTGTCCCAAAAGTCTTACTATGATAAAACCAGCAAACCACTCAGTTTTTTACAAAACAGGGAGATAGTGAGGATGCAGACATCAAAAAGGTTTTTATCGCATCAGATTTGTGAAAAGTTTGTAACAACAGCTGAGATCATACATTGTGGAATCACAAGGAATGGAATTGAGACCAAATCAGAAGCATTTATTACCAGTGTCTGAACCAGTGTTACAGCATCTTGCCTGTGACAAAGACTCTAGTTCTCAGAGTGACGTATCCAATGTTTCTTTGCCAGAGGACATTCCGTCAGCAATCCCCATTCCTGAGAAAATCCCTGAGACTCCTCAAGCAGAACATTCCCCAGTGGCTGTCCCTGTTGCTAAACCAGTTCTAACTATTATGTCACGAGAGCAGGTCGCATATAGAAACCTAGTTCCAGATACATGGCAACCTGGACATGATTGTTTTTCTTTACTGGTGTCTGTATAATTGCAAGCCTATTAAAATGTCATTATTTGTATGATACAGCTCAGTAAAGAGGGAGACTGTAGCTCAGAGTGTGTGATATACCTTTAAGAAGCTTTCCAGTGAGTCAGCACATTCATATAAGTACTGAGCACGTGCAAACAAGAGTGCCATTTTGAGTAAGCAGCCAGAGTGAGAGCATGTAAGTATGTAGTCAGTCAGTTACTTAGATTGTTCATTTAAGTTTAATGTTCCTGCCATCCACCATCCTGATGTATTTGTATACAATAAACTACTTAAATGAACATCCAAGCCTCAACGTCTTCTTAATGCGCATAAGAATAGCGACAATGATCTTTGATTTAGTAGCACAGCTACTTGACAGTCTTTAATGCGACTGGTTTGAAAGTGAAGTAAGTGAGTTACATGTATTGGTAACATATCTAAGTACGATTGTAAATTATTTTTTATAAGACCTGTTGCTCCTACTTCTATTGGAACTGACTAGGTACCTTCTTGCACATTGAACCTCATTTCTGTCTGCAAATCTTGGTATTTTATGACTTTGTCTCTGTATGTAAGACACTGTAGTCACTGGGGGTAGCAATTTCAATGATCAATGCTACTTTTGTTTTCTTTTCATGGACTACTATATCTGGTTTTCTCGCATCTGTTGTTTGAACTGTTGGTAATGGGTGATCCCATGTGATACAAACTTCATCATTTTCTATAATGCTTTGTGTCTCATGTTTCCAGTGTTTTTCAGCTACTTCTGTATTAATGTTTGCATAATTCCCAGTGCAACAATTTTGTCACATTATTATGCCTTTCAGTATACAATCCTTCTGCCATTTGTATAGCACAACCAGCAACAAGATGTGCAACTGTTTCCAATTCTGTTTTACAAAACTTATACTTGTCTGTTTCCCCACATATTCAATGGACTTTGTAAACCAACATGCAGTCCACTATCTTTGACCACCGATATTAGCCTTTCATCTTTTGGTTTAAATTCACCTCTCCTTAACCATTCCTCATTCGATCCTGATCAACATGAGGTGGTTCCAAAAGTTTTCTATACTTGCAACAATATTTATGCATTTTCCATATTTATTGCTTTCTCATCTGATCCTTACCTTATATTCTTTATTTTGTTTTTGGCACATTCACTTGCTTGATTTTTATCTACTTCTGGTTTGATTTCCATTCCTGCTGGACCAATATGCTTCTGCTAAACTAAGCAGGGAAGTCATCTTAGACTTATTCTCCTCATGTTTTAAACCTTTCACTATGTTTGGGTCTTGTGAGCTCAGCAGATATACGTGCAGTCCTACGATTATAGATCTACACATGTAATCAATTTTGAGGAGGCCCATACCTCCTTCAGAATGGGGAATATGTAGTCTTGGTATGCACTGATTTTTATAAATCATTTGATAAGCATGAAGCATCCTTCTTGTTTTCCTATCCAACCGATCCACCACATTTTGGTGTCAGTAGATCATTCCAAAACTGTAAATTAGGACAGGAAGAGCAAATTGGTTTATAGCTTGGACTTTGTGCCTTGATGTCACAGATGTTTTCAGTATTAATTTTAGTCTTCTAAAATATTCCTTAATTAGTTTTATTTGCATTTGTTCATGTTTTATTGTTGATTCTTTATAATTTCCCAAATATTTATATATTCCCTCTTACACAAGTTCCTCTATACCACATTCCTCTCCCAGGCTGTTGTTTTTTTGGTGCTGCAGCTTTCCTACTTTAAAGGTTGCTTTTGCACAGTTATCAAGACCAAATTACATTTTTATATCATCTGAAAAAGTTTTGAGCACTTGCAGTTGTACTTTCAGACCCTCATCTGATGAGCTACACAGTTTTAAATCATCCACAAAAGGAAGATGAGAAGTAGTTACACTTTGTTGTTTTCTGGGAGCCAGATTGTAGCCATGACCTAACCTGTTAAGTAGACAGTTTAATGGGTTAAGGGCAAGATAAAAGAGCAGCGGTGACAAAAAGTCAACCTGGAATATCCCCCTTTGAATTTTTATCCCTGGAATAATAATTTGTCCTTTATCATGGCTTAACTGCAAAGTGGTTTGCTATTATTTCATGGTCACTGTAATGTATCGATCAGTGTAGGGTATATCCTATACATTTTTACGGAGTCTTTTATCCATGAATGTGGGATACTTTCAAATGCTTTTTTGTAGTTTATCCATGCCATTCGTAGATTCTTCCCCTTTTTATGATTCTTCATTATGGCTTTAACAAAAAATGAACCTTTGCGGACTTTCTTCTGTTACCCTTTTGTTCTATTGCCATGATTAAGCTTTCTTCTAAATGACTATAAACTCTATCAGCATCAATTCCAGTATATAATTTATGTCACCAGAAGGCAAGTTATTGGTCTATAGGTTTTAGGATAGCTTGCAGGTTCGCTCTTAAGTAGGAGTACTGTTTTTAATGTTGTTAACCAGGTTGGTGTCTGTTCAGGCTGCACATATAAATAGTTCTTACTCATGGCTAAATCTTCATGTAAAGAGGTTAATACTTTTAGCCAGATGTTAGGTACTACATCTAGGCCTGAGGTTTTCCATATAGGAGCTTTTCCTAGTTTTGTTTCAATTTCTCTGGCCGTTACTTCATCCCATTTCATATCCTGTACATTTGAACTTCTTAATCTTTCTCTTACTTCTTCTGTCCATTCAGCATCTTTGTTATGTTACACAGAATCTTCATAGATATTTCTCCAAAATGTATCTATCGCTTCTTTTTTTGCTGGTATTTCAATTCCTTTTGCGTTGTTTCCCAGTTCTCTATCAAACTTTTTTTGGGTCATCATTAAATTGCTTGTTTTGTTATTTCCATTATATTTATCTCCATATTTTCTATGTTTTTCTGTCTGTACTCATACTTTTAACTTATTATTTCCAATAGTGAATGATAAATCCTGATCTGCTCTGATACTGCACATTGCTTTTATCATGTTTATCTTTCTGAGTATTTTTGGTGGTCTGTTCTGTCTTCTATACTCTTTATATTTTTGCACATCCTCAGTTGCTTCTTTTTCCAAATGGCCAATGGTTTCTTGTTCTATATAATGTTTTTTTATAAATCTGTTGTATTAATTAACACAAATTTGCATTTAAAGCTGTTGACACTTTTTCTTGTGCAAGTATTTTTCTTTCCTCTAATCTCTCTCTTAATCTTTTTGTATATCTTCTGTCTGGAATCTGGGCTTCTTGCATAATAGTAACAATACATTTTTCACTTTCATTATTGCAGACAGTGTCTCTGTGTCATAGCCTTCAACCATTCTGAAGTCCAGTAAATCAGTCCTGACCTAAGTCCCAAACCCTTTAGTTTTCTTTCTGTCCACTGTGGGGCTAATTTAATAGTCAAGGTGAAAGTCAAGTTCACTTGTAGCCCAGTGGGAAAAAAGGATCAATTTTAAATGACAACGCCTTTTAGCTATGGATTCATGTTGATTGTTGTACTAAAAATGCAATGCCAAAGTTCCCTCAAGAATTTCTCCATGACTTTTACTGCCATTGCTGTTAAGCTAATATATCTGAAGTTGCCTGGATCCCACCCCAACATACACACACACACACACACACACACACACACACACGCACACACGCACACACGCACACACACACACACACATCAGTACTACGAAACCATACTTGCTGTCCTCCAGTCTTCAAGCACTTCTGCCATAGCCATTAAGCTGGTTGAAAATATCCAACAGCTGCAAAAATACCAGCCAGACTCTCAAGGACTCAAAAAGGTACCCCCTCATATGATTGTCCTTTGTCATTAAAGACAGCTGGCTCTCTTCCAACCTCCTCTCTACCTTGGAGTTTGCTCAGTCTTCTGCTGCTACTCCTTGTGCCTTCTTCCTAGTGTAATACATTCCAGTTCTTTCCTTTGTGAAAACTAGAGTAATGGATTAATTCAACACAGCTGCCTCAACCAGTGTTTTACAATCTGTCTCGCCCATCTTTACTATGTATTAAAAAAGTCCTTCTTCCAATTTGTGGTCCTTTCTGCCATCTCCTTTTCAGGTTGTAATTTTACTGACTTTACTACTTTAATTGGAATTCTGCTAGACTTTGTCTATTATATTTCTTCCACTACCACACACTTGGCTTTCTTGGCACTATTTTTGGAGTAATTATTAGTCTTATATTCTTATGCAACCACATTAGTCTTCTTCTCCCTTTACCTTTTCGCATCTTCCGCAAAAATAAGTGCTTCACAGCTGACATACTTCCATGGCCTGTCTCCACAATAATTTGAATCCAGTTTTCTAACTCATCTTTGATGATCTCCATCAGCTTAGCATAATCCATACTCTTATGTTTCCACATTGTTATCTTTACCTTTTAATTTTTACTCTTTCCCAAACTCTAAAACTAATCTGATCATTGTTAGCTAACAATGCCTTTACCTAGACATCCATAGCACCTCTTCTTATTTAGGACATGAACTGGAATCCTTCCTGGTACAGTCATGCACCAGTGGGCTAAACCCCTCAAAGTTCAAGAACTCGGACACCTCTTGCCCCTTCTCTAATCTCCAGCTTGGAAAATCCCACTGTGCTCCAGGCAGATTCAGATCCTCTGTGAATATTACCTTCTTTATCCAATCCCACTCCTTGATGCACTCTGTCAGTCCATCAGTTCTCCACCTTCTGCTTAGCTTAATTGCCAGGACATTTAGTTAGTTTCTGAACGTAGCTGCTCTCTTACAACTTTTATGGGATTATGTTTCTCCTTACCGCTAGCCTTACATTTGATGCCCTCCTTTATTTTGATTACTACTTTTATTCTGTCTCTTCCTTTTCTGTTATTCTTGAAGAGACTACAGCCAAAACAATTCAATATACAGGCCTCTTATGTCACTGTCCAATGCTGCTACCAACAATGTTTACCCTCCACTCCTGCATCACTCTTTACATGGATTTGCTCTTGGTGGAAGGTGTGGCACTTCTATGGCCAACAAGCAAGTTATGCAGCAGTGTGACTCACAGTGATATTAGAGGAGGTGAGACCACTGGTGGACTGAAAACACCACAGAGTGACCATCCTCTGGTGTTGTCTCTATATCCCAGATGCAGTCCCATAGTGCATCAGCTTGATGACACTCTCAGGACCATTCCTCATATGACAGTGATGATGAATTAATTTTAGTCCTTCCTAGCCTTCATGATCAGTCATCTGCAACTGCAACATCACTGGATCACTCCTGGTAGCTGCGCACGTTGTCAGTGTCCTGACACTTACAATATTCAAGTCACTGTAAATGACAAACTCTGTGTCTTGATTTTATGTCATATGCATTATGACCACATTTCTCTTTGGCTTCCATAATAAATGTGCAGTGCTGAAACAGAGCATACAGGATCTCTGCACAGGGAGTCTTAGTCTAGGGTAGTACTTGTCATGGCATTTCGAGCACTTTGTCTTTCAGTATATGGCTGTAGTTCAATAGACCCCTGGTTTTGCAATGTACAGATGTGCAGCAGGTATACAATTGCTTTCCCTTTGCCTTTTTGTGCTATGCATACCATGCACCATTTATTTTCGGTAAAAGTCTGTCTGTATGTCTGTACCTCATGAATAACAATTGCCTCCTGTGTGGTGTTGGCTCATGATTCGATGAAATAAAAATCAGCAGCTGCCTTATCTTGCTGTTGCCTCTTGTGAACAAGAACACTGTATGTATGCAATAAGGCATGAGAGGTGAGAGCACAGTGCACGTATTAAAACATACACAGGCATGTTGTGAAGTATGAACACAAGGTGAGAATGCCTTGCAATCCATGTAAACCATCAAGTGTCTTACTGCAATTATAAAATTGACAACTGTATTATTCTGAAGTTTTGAATTGCCATTGCATCTAACAGATGGCTGTACAAGGTTATAACTTTTTTTAACTATGTGGAATTTTTCTGCAAAATGTTCATGGTAGTCAATTTAGGAACCCTTCTGTCAAATTACTGCTTGCTATTGTGCATTTCTGCTTGTAAACATTGTCTTGCAGCCATTTTCAGAAATCAACTTTTGAATCCAACTATCAAAAATGTAATGTTTTTAGTAAAGGTGAAGGTGATCCATACATTATATACTGAAACTCAAATTTCAACATTTTTTACTTTTTAGCAGATTTCTGGAGTTATTGGCATTTACTGAAAGGCATTCTTATAAAAACATATGATACCCATTTTAAGTAAGTGGTTGCTGCACAGAGTTATACTTTTTTAACTAAATGCACAGTAGTCATTTTAGGAACACTGCTGCGTGACATTGATTTATAAAGGTAATTTTGCAGTCATTCTGCCTATCCCATTTTGAATCTGAGTTATGCTACTTCAATGGCAAAGTTCAGGTAGTGGTGATCCACATATGGTATATTGGAAGTCTGAGCTTTAAGTTTTGGAATAGTTGTAGGCATGTATTTGAAAGCCATGTTGCCCATTTTAACTAGCTGGTTCTTGTATAGGATTATGACTTCCTAACTGCATAGAATTTTGGCCTGAGCTGTCATGTGACTTTGCTGCTGGATCAACAGCCTAGTATTAGATTAGCAGCTTATGAAATGTTCCCTTTTAACAGTTTTGTATTCTGGACTTTTTTTTTTTGTTATTAACTGTACAGTCTTGTTCCATTGCAGGCCAGAGAGTTAGTGGTAACAGAAAATAGTGTTTGCCAGTGGGATTTTTCAGGTTATGAGGGAGATGGAATTTGTGACTGATTGTGAGGTCCAGATGGCTTGCATTAGCTTTTTCCTTCATATGGAATGTGTTTTATGTACAGGCAGCTGGCAGTTTGACTGGTCAGTTTTCCATGTTCATTTTATAAAGCATTCTAAGCACCAGCATAATGTTGCTGACAGTACTAGAACTAACAGTATACTATAGACTTTAACCTGAAGTATCCAGAAACATGAAAACATGTCTTCAGGTTTCCAAAGACAGACAGACACATTTCATTTTGAGATATGTGTGGTTGCCTTTTATATTTATTTACTACTGTTTGGGGATATATGTTCTTGTCATCCCTTCAGAACCCAGTGGTAGCCAATATCGTCAATGGGGAAGACATAGGAACTGTTTGATTATTATGTGTGATGTGCACTGCTACCTGTCTGTACAGGTTACAAACAGTTACAAAGTGTATGTCAGTGAACCACATTGTGTTCATCAATGACACAACCATAACATAAGCTACCAACTATAAAAGCATGATACACTGACTGCAATACCTTTTGTGGATATTGCAGGCACTGCTGATATGTAACATACACACTGATGATGATCCAGTTATCAATGAGGAAAACTATAGAACACAAAATGGTTCTTTTTCTGAGTAACATACAACCCAGCCAAGGACCATAAAGTGCCCTGATACATGTTTAGGCATGCAGGAGAGATAGCATTCTTCATATTTCATGGCATGCCTGCAACATTTTATTGCATCTCTGAGGCCTTTGGGGAAGCCTAATAGACTCCTTGATGTGACTGAGTATAGTATCCATGAAGGTATGAGATCCTAAATGCTGATGGATATTTATACATTTGTGTGATCCCATTAAGTATCCAGAATTTTCCAGTGGTTAGCATACTTACTTCAGTCTACACACTGGTCTGTAGAGATGTGGGTCATTTACATGCATGCTTAGGTGACATGCACATCTTACATACAGTGACCGACATGTCCCTGTCTATCCTATACCAGCCTGAAACATCCTTATAACACAAGGTGGGTTGGTATGGTGTTCTAAACCTAAAGCCCTGCTGCTGCTACCATCACTGCCCAGCAGCACTATGGCACATCAAGACGAACAGGATGCCAGTTGCAGTGGTCTGCAGTACTGTTGCTGTGATAACTGATACTCCAAGCACCAATGCTTCCTTTGTCTTGTTGATGTGCAGTGAAAAACTCTTCACTGTGTTTACCCAGCATCTCTGACACAGAGGTTGTAGCCATGAATGCAATGTCGGTTCCTGGGCTTGAAATGTGCTTGAGTAATGAATCTGGCATCTGAGGATTCAGACAGTAATAGCAGAACTCAGTGGACACCAGCCAACTCCCAATCTTGTTAAGTCTTCAGGGTTATTCACTGCTGCAACATATAAGGACATTGAGTGGAATGAAGGTAACAACAGTGTTAGTGCAGGTATGCAGTACACAATCAAAATGCTGAGGCAGCCTGGAGAATAGGATAAAAAAGAAAAATCATCACCACTCTCAGGTGACAGTCATCCAGTGCTTAACCCTCACCTTCCATTTCTCTAGGAATAACTGTGGTTCCTGAAAGTCTATCACCTTCTGCAAAGAAGTGAATAGACATATGCATACAGAAAGCCTATAAGTATATTTTTTGGCACTTAATCTGTTATCAGTGAGAGTCAACAAAACTGTGCTGCATTTATTAATTTGCTTGAGACTGCTTTTCTAGGTGTCTGCATTTTGTTTTAGTTAACAAAACTGCTGCATTTATTAATTTGCTTGAGATTGCTTTTCTTGGTGTCTGCATTTTGTTTTCTGTCTTACTGTTAGTTAACAAAACTATAGTGCTGTTATTTATTTGCTTGATATTTCTGGTCACTATCTAGATCCTGTTCAGCTGGTTTCATAGTGGGGGTTGTCTACCTTATTTTGAAGCCAGCCTATCCAAGGTGTGAGCACAGCTTTTTGTGTTATCTGATTCCCTGAGGCTCTTACATTTTCCTTTATACTACTGTATAAGGAGTTACAATTCTGTGAGATAGTATCAGTATCTTAGTGGCTCTATCTGTGCTTTTCTGTGCATTTTTGTGAGGTTTCTGTGTTCTGTTCAGGCAGCATAGTCTGGATAGAGGCCTGCTGTCATCCAGGCCTGATTGTTTTGTTTGTTGAGTTTCCTGTGTTTCTGGCAGCTAGTTTCACTGTGTGTAAGGTATTAACTGGAAATGTTATCCATTTGTTGAACATGTTTGTTTGTTCTGATTTCCTGCCAAGGAGTGTATCATATAACTGATTTGTTTGCAGTTAAAAGCATTCTCTATAGTCTCCTTGCTCCTTTATTTGTTTAAAACTTTCATTCAGCTGTTTTTCTGCTGTGATAAAAAATTATGTAGTGTTTTCTGCCTAAAACAGTGTAGCTAGTAGCTGTAATAGTTTCCCACCTCTCCTCCCTATTGGTGTCTTGTTCTTATACTTGGTGGCTTTGCAGAAGCCCGCCCCTACTGTAAATTTGAACTGGGACACTCCTCCCAGTCTAGTGTCATTAGCTCATTCTACCTAATACAAAGAGAACATTTGAGAAGGCCAACCCACTTAGGTTCTTAATTTTGAATTATCTTCTGTTCCTCCTTTTTCCCTTTCCACTTTACTGAAAAAAACTTTGCTAGACTTTCTTGTGTTCTGACTGAGTGTGCTTCTCAGCTGATAACTATATATTTTTGGCACTTTTTAACTGTTCAGAGTTGAATAAAACAATAACTGAATTCAGTTCAGAATATAGTTTGAATAAATTGCATTTATTTAAAGTGTATTTGCTTTAATATTGCTACACACTCAGGTGTGCTAGCTTGCACTGCACTTGAATTGTTTTTAGTGCTGTTTTAGCTGCTTTTCTGTAAAAAAAATCTAAGCTTGTTTCCTGCCTTTCCTGTAACTAGTCTTGTCCAAATAGAGATTTGCTGTTATCCAGGACTGTTTGTAAGCTTCTGAGCCCCCCAAGCCTTTCTGTGTTGGAGGGAAGCCTTCTAGCTTATCAGTGAGAGTAGTAAGCACTAGGTAGCCTATTTATTCTAGCTTATCAGTGGGAGTGGCAAGCACTAGGTAGCCTATCTACCACAAGAGGAGTGGTTTCTGGCCCAGAAATTGTAGTTTATTGGCTGTTTGGGCAGTTTTTCGATTTCTTTCAACTTTCTGGTGTAAAAGCCCACATTTGCACTTGTTTCCTGCCTTTTCTGCAACTAGTCTAGTCCAGATACAGATTTGCTGTATCCAGAACTGTTTGTAAGCTTCTGAGCTCCTCAAGCCTTTCTGTGTTGGAAGGAAGCCTTCTAGCTTATCAGTGGGAGTTGTAAGCACTAGGTAGCCTATCTACCACAAGAGGAGTGGTTTCTGGCCCAGAAATTGCAGTTTATTGGCTGTTTGGCCAGTTTTTACCTTCTCTTTCAACTTTCTTGTTTAAAAGCCCACATTTGCGCTTGTTTCTCACCATACCTGAAACTTGTCTAGTCCAGATGCAGATTTACTGTATCCAGGACTGCTGGTAAGCTTCTGGCCCCCCCAAGCCTTTCTGTGTTGGATGGAAGCCTTCTAGCTTGTCAGTAGGAGTGGTAAGTACTAGGTAGCCTATCTACCACAAGAGAAGTGGTTTTCTGGCCCAGAAATTGTAGTTTATTGGCTGTTTGGGCAGTTTTTCCATCTCTTTCAACTTTGTGGTTTAAATGCCCGCATTTGCACTTTTCCAGCCTTTCCTGTAACTAGTCCAATCCAGATACAGATTTGCTGTATCCAGCACTGTTTGTAAGCTTCTGAGCGGTGCCAAAGTCTGTTCTTCAAATTTTCCCTTAGATCTGCTGGTTCTCTCCTCTTCTGCACTTTTACTAGCTTATCAGTCTAGCACTTTACCAGACTTCTTATAGCAATTATTGTAGCACACAAAGGTGCTACCAGCACTAAACATTCTAAAAAGAAACAGCTCCAGTACTTATTATTAATGCCCACCCCTCCAGGTATGTCTAAAGGTCAGTTTCCTGTGCTTTCTCCTATTAACCTGGTGAACTTGGGCATCCTGAGGCAATGTAGCAACTGCCTCATGTACACTGACAACCCTCTCCTCTTATCTCCCAACACAGACTTGCAAGAGATGCACTTATATATCCAAAATGGAAGCCACACAATCTCCATGCAAGACCAGAATAGCTGGTCAAGAGGAGAAGGTCAACATTTGCACCACAACGCATGGAACACACAGCCCTCCAGAGCACACACTAGCACTGCCTTCACATAAAAACACAAACCACACACCCACCTTTGTGGAGGCTCTCAATAAAAATCTACCCAAACAGCAGAAACCTTCAAGGCAGAAACACACTTGACTACCACAACACAACACTAATCATGAGACACATAACTCTTCTAAACAGTGTTCCACTCAACCAAAGCCCTTAAGGTAAAACAGCATGCCCAATACACTAGTCATAGGTGACTCAATAGTCCCTTTTTAGGCGGTGTTCCTAAGGCCAAATTACCACCATAACTGCTACACACAAATGCAATCTGAGGGTCATGCTGCTCAACGCTAGAAGTCTAAATCTCAAAATGCACTCACTCAAAGCACTCCTTAAAGTGGAGAACATCGACATTTGTGCTGTAATATGCACAACATAAAACAGAGCAATATTCAAGCCTAGAGAATTCTCTTAGGTTCATAGATAAGTACTAGGATAGCTGCCCTTGTGGGCCATTTTAAACCTAGCCAGTTTCCCTTGTTATGCTCAAAATAACCTATCCCATTTGGTTATAGATTGGTTTTATCCATCCCATGATCGATAATTATATATTATCTGTTATGAGAATAACTGAGATCATACCATAGATAATTTGGGATCTATGCATGAGGCAAAGCATTTAGGATCTGCCTCTGTCCATTACTAGCACACCAAAAAAATCTACTAGGTTGAGTAAGCATGACAAATTCAAACTGAGATGGGTCCACTATTTGGATGTTCCATATGCCCTGGTTGATTAATTCCATGAAAAGTCTTTCCATGGTTTTGCATATGAGGCTGGTCAGACTTATGAATCTATAATTTCCTGAGTCTATAGGAGGTCCTCCCTTATGCACTGGAACGACTGTTGCTGTTCTCTATTCACTTGGTACAAAACCTGTATTGAGATTAAACAGTGTGGTTACCAGTGTGGCTAAATCATGCTTCATGCAATTTAAGATGCATCCATGGATACTGTCATCATATGATAGCCTCATATTCCCCAATTCCCCAAATAGAGGCTAATGGTCTAGCAACAAATTACTCCTTACCATAATCATATCCAATAATACTGCAGGAGACACTCTGCATTTCAAGTGTGTCTCAAAAACATCAGACTCTGTACCACTTTCTCTGAGAAAACATTGGCAACCTGAATTCTTTCATAACCAAATTAAAGCAACATCTCCAACATATAAAAAGTCTTTCAGCTTTTCCCAGTTAGGGTTCGCCACAGCGGATCTCTGGTCCTCTTATGATTGGCAGTAGATTTTTTTTATGGTGTTGAGTTGCCAGCCCAGCGCCCAACCTTCATAGAAGGTACACACACTCACACATCTACCTGCATGTCTTTTTAAAGTTTAATCAATTGCAGGGAGGACATGCAGACACCACACAGAAGGTGCTCCAGGTGAGAATCAAACCGGGAAGCCTCTTGCTGTGAGGTGACAACGCTAACTGCTGCACCACCACGGCCGACCAATATATCCACCATATGTGCCTCTGTAATTATTGCTAACTACTGTATGTACTGTTGGAGCTTGTCTTCTATGCCATTTGTATCATATTTTATGTTGGCATATGTTTATTTCTATGTAGCTTTTCTCCCTGGGCCTCCACTGAAAAGGGGTTAATGTCCATGTAGACATTCCTGGTTAACAGATTCATAAGTCCTGGGATTCAATAATGCCTACTGTAAGTGTACACCATTCCGAGTGAACAGACAACACAAACATAACTCACACCTTCTTCCTCCTAATTTTAGTTTTCTTATTGATATTCTTGCAGCTTTAAATATTGACAGGGATTCATAAAGGTTACCACAAAGTGTAGAATACATGCAAAATTAGTGTAATCTTTCTGAGTGACTAGAAGCACAAAAATGTGATAAGAATGTTCTTGAATACAGATCTTGTACACTTAGTGTAGGCTTTATTGAATTTGGCCCAAGTATTAAATGCTTTATATTCTTAAAATAATATAGTTATTTGTAAAGCTGCCAAGAGGGGAATGTAATTTGTGACAGGCTTAATTACAGTAAAGAGGCACACCACAACTGTGTAATAAACAGCTTTATTGTCAACTACCGTTTGACTCAATTATGGAGTTTAAAAAACGTATTAAAAGTATTTTGGAACAACTATTTAACATGGGTATTATTGATACTGAAATTATGACAGACTTAGGGATGAGTAACCCAAACCCTAATATTTACCTGTCAACCAAAATTCATAAGGATGCATTGAATACCCCACTCAAACCTATTGTCTCAGTGAATGGGTCCTTCACTGAAGCCTTATCTGCATTTTTAAGCTATTATTTATGTCCTATTCTTTGTGTTATTCATAGCTAGACTGAAAGACTGTGTAGTTTTTACACTTTTTGCAAGAACTTTAAGTGGAGCCACATTAGTTATTATGCAATATAGATGTTAAGACCTTTAAAACTAATATACCCATTGGACTGGCCTTGAGGTGTTGAAATACTGGCTTCTTAAATATATTTGCAATTCAGAGTTTAATGGCTTTTTATTGACTTTGACTAAACTATGCAACTTTGCAACTGAAAGGTACTACAATGGTGCAGCTTTGCACCCATATATGCAGACTTCTTCATGGGTTACATGTAGGAAGATTTAATTTGTCGCTCAAACCCTAACCTTTATGTTTATGGTTTGGGTGTGCTGCATGATTTTCTGGATGACTGTTGTGGTATTTGGACTTCTGATTGTTATCTATCTATTGATGTGTCTGCCTATCCTTTTTTGACCAGGTTAGTGTCAATACTCTAGTGGCCTCTTTTCAGGGGAGACCTGAGGTGGTATTTAGGTAAGGTTTGTAGGTAATACTAGGTTAGGTGCCCTTGTGAACCATTGTAAGCCTAGCCAGTTTTCCATTTCAAAGGCAAGAATTAAACCCTTTACCTTATGTCTAGGAAGTAAGCAACTTAACCATTCTCAAACATTTCTACAGCTAGGGAAAATTAGGCAAGGGCATCAGAGAATGTCTTCTTCTCTTCTAATAGGTGCTATGGCATATTTTAGTCCCACCTGAGATGCCACTAACTCAAGCAACTGGAACCTCAGTTTAATGTCTCATTCAAGGGACAACACACTCAGGTCTGCAGCCCCTCCTCCTACGCTATACTACAGTGTCAGAAATCCAGTCACCTGAAGTGGGAATACAACCCACAGCCTTCTGGACTTCCAGCAGGGGCGGCTCGTGGCATCGACTGCCGGACTGCAGCCCCCTCAGCAAAAAAAAAAGAAAAAGTACCTTTTTGTTTTGTGTAGTAGACAGTCACAGTGTTCTTTTTTTTGTTTACTTTGTCTCCGTGTCCGTGACTCTGCAAGTTACTTCCTGCCTCTGCAAGTACGCGCATGCGCACTTTAACCACCTGGGGTTGCGGTGGTTTTAAATAAAGACTTTTTTTTTGTTGTTTTTGTTGCAGCCCAGTGAACTAATTAAGGCATCAGTGTGATGCCCAGCAGAATTGGAAGGGGTTCGGACTGTGACATCCACAGGCACGTACATGACGTGCTGGGGCTAAATGCTGCTGATTGGTTGTCACTCTCTTCCCGGGCTTTATGTGCTGGGAAAAGAGCGAGAATCAATTCAAACAGTTTCAGTTGTGGACTGAAATGATTCGTGATCGTGACTGAGTGAGTCAATCACACAGGGAGGGTCAAACTCTAAGGATTTACCTATTTTTATATATTTTTGGGTGGCCTAACTATATTAATTTTTGGCAGCTGTGCTGAAGAAGAAAAGTGAAGAAAGAAGTAGAATAATACTACATTAGAAGAAGAAGAAGATAGAAGAACAGAGTAGAGTACAGTACAGAGAGTTTTCTTCTTGGAGGTATGTAACACTTTATAAATCTCAGCATTCAGGGCATAATGCATTAGTAATATATCAGATGGCATTTTGGAAATCACATTATGAACTTCCATATATCTAGTGGTTCTCCTTAGCATAGTTATAGGCTCATTATACGTTCATCTGAGACTTTGTGAAGATCTACCCAGTGCAGAAAGGTATTCACGTGCTTATCCTGTGAAGTTCTGTGTTCCTGCTTTTCATCATTAAGTGCTGTATAAAATTTGACAATCTCATCACAAATGTCCTTTGGCTTATTAAGAAGGTTGTTTCCCTGCCTAAGATATCACCTTCCCCTTGATGCATGTAAGTTTGGTCTTTTATGCAAGCAGCTTCCCACATTTATTACCCTGAATCACCACCGGAAGAAAGCTCTCCTCTGATCCAACTGATACTTGTCAGCAAGAGACTGGTTAAGGTGAAAGTATGCTTGTCTATACGTATTAAATGTTTTGGATTCATACTTATTAATGCTTGATATTTGATGGTGCAGTGGTAGCATTGTTGCCGCACAGCTGCAGGTTCTCAGGTTTGATTCTTGGCTGGGGTGCCTTCTTTGTGGGGTCTGTATCTTCTCCCTGTGTTTGTGTGGGTTTGCTTTTGTGTCCTCCCATGTTACAAAGACTGGGCCTCTGCTGAAAATTTTTTTTTGTTCCAAGTCAGACTGTCCTGATTAACAAATGTTAAATAAAATTGACAGGCATTTGAATTTCAGACTTCAGGTTTCTGAATGTTTAATTCCTTGCATATTTGATGGTACAGTGGTAGTATTGTTGCCTCACAGCTATAGGTTTTCTGGTTTGATTCTTGGCTGGGGTGCCTTCTGTGTGGAGTCTGCATCTCCTCCCTGTGTTTGTGTGGATTTGCTCTCGTGCCCTGTCATTTTACAAAGATGTGTCTGCAGTATTTCTCCCTGGGTCTCTGCTGAAAATTGTTTTTGTTCTGTCAGCAGTAAAATTGACAGGCATTTGAATTTCAGACTTCATGTTCTTCAGAAAATATATAGTAACACAGCCTTTTATTCTAGCAATTTCTAAGTTTATAAGATGAATATTTGAAATGTGTCCCTATTTTTGGGACTGTATTCCCCCATTATTGGTTTTGTCCAGGTTTTTTGTGCTAAGGTTGACAGCTATGGCAAGAACTAAATTCACTGAATATGTTTGAGGGCTGTATTCCCTCATTACTGGGTTTGTCCAGGTGTTTTGTACTAAGAGGTTGACAGCTATGGTGAGAACTGAATTCACTAAATGATAGCCATTTAAATTTCAGTCTTCCTCTCTTTTACAAAGCAGCTGATTTGGCGTAGTGGTATGTTGCTCTGACTGTTTTGCACAGGGACCTTGGCAGTAAAATGTATGGTGGTAACACAGCATTTTATTCTAGCAGCTTTCCAAGATTATACAAGCAATGTTTAATGTGTCCCTGTTTTCTGGGCTATTGACCCCCCCCCAATACATTTTGGCTTTTTCCAGTTTTCTTGTGCTGCGAAGTTGAGATGCAGTTGAGTATTGACTAGATTTTACAAGTAGCTGAGAGCTGCAGGGGAACAGAAGTTTAGTGTTGCTTAAGTGAAGTTGGTTTGCCTTGTTAATAGCACAACAGGTTGTGTACTTGCTTTTGATGCAGAAGGCTGTGGGTTCTACTCCCACAAGGGGTGGATGTTGCCGTACTAAGAATGTTCTCCTTGGTGAAGATACTAACTATGAGTCTGTTATCAGTTTGCCATCCATTTCCTCTTGCAATATTACTAGCTTATCATTTTTTTAATGTAATATAGGCAATTTATTCCTGAGGGCAACAGACACTTTATTTTTTGATGACACCATGAAATATAAAGGTGTTTGCTAGCAGCAACCTCTTCGTTAGTTACACATTTCTTTAATGTGGAATTATTTAGATGACTTACTTCTTCAGATATTGTGCATATTTACTGATAATGGACTGTAGAATTGTGCATATTTACTGATAATGGACTGTAGAATTGTGCATATTTACTGATAATGGTGAACTGTAGAATTGTGCATAGTTACTAATAATGGTGGACTGTGGAAGTCTGAGTAGACTTTTATGATAAATGTTCTGAACTGGGCACTTTTGCCATTATGGGTGCATGCGTTTTGTTTCATTGCTTACTGGAAAAATGTTCAAAACAAATTTAAAATGCCCTCTAACAACTGTACTGTATTGTACAAGGAATATAATTTAGTACAATGAGGAAGGTGTATCAAAGAGCACATGTATGTTTCATATGCAAGGGACCTATGATTTGAAAATAGCCCAAAATTAATCTTTATCTGCCACTGGCAAAATGTATTTTCTTTGAATGTGGGTTTCAATGCTGTTTCAATGAATGTGAGTTTCAAGGGCAGAGAAGTTTTAATGCTAAGTTTTCATTGTGAGACTGTATTGTTTTGTTTAGCAGATGACTTAGTGTTTGTGCTGTTAAATACAAAATAAAACTTTCAAATGAAGTTCAACTCATCATAGAAGTAAGGCAGTATGCACATTAATGTATATGGTAAATGGAGTGAAATAGCCAAGTAATGGTTCATTGGAATGGCTGAAGAGGCTCCATTCAACCATGATTTTGTCAGGGGGTAAGGGCAGCAAACTCAGACAGGCCCAGCTGAACTATACCTCCCAACTGTCCAGATTTTCAAAGAATGAATAGATTTTTGCTTCATATTTTTGGTTTATTCTTCATAAAATGTGTAGTTTTCTGGCAAATCATTTAGGAATTAAGTCACTAAATAATGATACACTGAGTTTCAGACTTCATAACCTTCAGAAAAATGCATGCTAAAGTAAGAACTGTTATTCTATCAACTGTCTCAATTTATACAAGAGCAATTTTTAGTACTGTTTATATGTTCCCCCAATATATTTGGCCTTGTTCAGATTTACTGCATTAACAGGTTGAGAGGTGCATGCAAATAAATTGCTTTATAGAATTAGGCATAGCCAACCTCTCAACTGTCCCCGATTTTGGCTCAAAATGTTGCTCTTCCCCCTAATAATCCCTCCGCAAAATAGCAATTTTGGAAGAAAACATGGAGGGTTTACAATTAAGAAATAACTGTAATAATCAAAGTTATAGATTACTTGAAATGCATGTAGATTCTTTTATTTTGTCAGCTGCTCAAGTTAGCAGTACTAATATTAAAGTGTCCCTTCTTTGACAGGCTCCCAGCTGTATTGTGTGGCTATTTTATATTTTTACATCACATTTTTGGTAGATTTTTCATAAAATTGTGTTTTTTGGCAAATTAGTGACAAATCACTAAAGACTGAAGTTAGAAAATAATGACAGACATTTGAGTTTCAGATTTTATACCCTTCAGAAAATTCATACTAATGCAAGACCTATTATCTTTCTAAGTTTATTAGAGCAATATTTTAAAATTGTCCTTATTTTTGGGCCTTTGTCCCACTTCTGTGTATGGCTTTGTCCAGATTTCTTGCTCTGAGGTTGAGAGGTATGACAAATGTGTCAGGGCCATCACAGTCAGCCAGAGACATTTCAAATTGTGACATACTTGTTGCACCCCACTCCCCCATGTAGTGACTCTGGATGTGTCCAAGCAAGGCAAGGAGTAGTTATGCAGTGTAAATGTGCAGTGTGTCCCCCCATTCAAGGTAGACACAAGTACTACAGTGGCTTTTCATCTGTCCTTGATTTTGCAGAACGGTCTGGTTTCTGTCATATGTTTGTACTGTTGATTTATGCTTATTACTCAGAAAGTGCCTGTTGCTCTGTGTTTAAGTAGCAATGCTTTAATGACCATAAGGTAAGCTTGTCTGAGATCGTAAGATGCAAGTAAGATTTAATAAGCATACTGTTAAGGAATTGCCAACATTGAAAGCCTTTCTGTTGTTGCCATGCAGAGAATACTTGACTAGATAATGTATAAGCCTTGGGTATTAAAGGACAGGATTCCATTATTTTAAAAAGCTCATTACACTTGTTGGAGACTTCCCGTCTACAGACTTTACCCATAAACTAAACAGAATGCCAATCATGTGTGGTCCATAACCTGTACAGTAATCCTTTAAGCAATGTATCTTGAACTTGTTTCTTGTTTGCTTTTCATTTTTTACTTTGATCATGTTTTCCCCATGAAACAAGTAGATAGTTGTCAGGCAGCAGGTCTTTTTTGGATAAGAAACATTTTTACAAGTGGGGGCATCACAGAGATTTCTACTTTCAGCATGTTACTTGGTACTTTAATAAAGCTGAATATAAATTATAATTAGAACTGCAGTGCAAGGAGAAGTGGTTTGAGTTGAGTGCTTCTGGTTTTTCTTATACTTGATTTTGACTGGCATTCCAGTAATGTATTTAAAAAGCAATTTATTTTTTCATGCCTCACAACCTTTTGTTTCCATCTAGATATTAAGTAAGCTGTCATGCAGCCAATGCATTGAAATATTTTTATTCTTCTACACTTATTTTTGTCTTGATTGGACTCTCATAATGATGGTTTGCCACCCAGGGCAGTATATTTAATTAAAGTTAGTTTTTGTGGTTTTGAGCATAGCTCCTCCCCTTTCTAGTTGGCCACACCCCTTCCCCTTGGCCCCACCCATTCAGCTGTCTCCTGCAGCCCCCCTTTGATTTGAAGTCACCAGCCGCCACTGACTTCCAGCATCAAAGGTGAGAGTACTACTTGTTGTGACACTGATTTGAACGATCTACATGAATTTGTCTAATACCTCAATAAAAACAAATGTGTGATCCAGTTTATTATTAATCACAATGTTAAGCATTGTTTTATGTTTTGTTATATAACAACACTGATGTAATAATTAGTAAAACTTTGTTATAGGAAACTTCACACTAAGAATTATTTATTACAAGTGTCCTGCCACTCTAAACATCTTATAAGAAACATACACAAATCACAATTCATTGGCATTCTTACATGCTTTAATAAGTGAGAATATCATAACAAGGCAGAGGAATTGGCATAAAGATTCATACAGAGAGGTTATGACCATTACTATATTTTAAAGGCATGGGAATACTCAAATTAGTTGGAAAGAGACAATTTACTAGCATATAAAATAGTGACTCCAAATACAAAGTATCAATGTGCAATAGTTTCAACATTTGGTTCCAATTCTGATGCCATTAAGGGTGTTATACAAAAACAGGGCAACAGAGAACTGGCAGAGATTATACCACAAAATTTTTAATTTATATATAAAAATGAAAAACTATAGGGCAGAATTTAAAAAGGGTTTTACAAGAAGGTTTTCTCAAACAGTACTAAACAGCACAGCCCCTACAGGCTGTGTCTTTCATGGTAATTATGCATAAATATATAATATATATATATATATATATATATATATACACACACATATGTGTGTGTGTGTGTGTGTGTGTGTGTGTGTGTGTGTGTGTATATATATATATATATATATATATATATATATATATATATATATATACATATATATATATATATATATGTAAAATAAAAGATTCACATCAGCCAACAGAAGCAAAGCTTTGACACTTGTAGAAGTGAAAGGGTGGTGTATTTAGCTAAAAGTTCATGCTACTCTTTCTATGTAGGACAAACCTCTAGAGTGTTTAAGACCAGGATTATAAAACATCTTATTGAGATCAGATGGAAGTGGTGCACTAATGCCCTTTTTAAACATACCCTGAAGCATTCTATAGCCACGTTTTTATTTATTGGCATTGATTATTTTGAAGTACAAAGCCTGAATAAAATGTGTTGAAAAACTAAACTTGTTTACAGAGAGCAATGATGCATTTTAATTTTGGAGCATTATTCCTGCCCAGACTAAAAGATCATTTACAGCTTAATTGCCATTTTACATTTTTCCACAACATGTTATAATTGCTTAATATATTTCCCATCATCCAAGATATTTTTCTGTTTTTCTTTTCACATGGAAATGCATCTCTGATGATAATAATTACATGATAAGTTTATTGAAAGTATAGGTCCATAATCTATCCCATTTGGTTATACAGTAGCCATTACCCAAGCCATGGTCTATAATTATATATTGGCCCTAATGAGAATAACTGGGATTATTCCATGCATAGGATAAAGCAAAGGAGCTGCCTCTGACAATTAGTAGTACAGGGGGAAATTCTGGGGTAAATTTTCTGTTCCCCATCCACAGATCTAAGTTGATCTTAAAAATGGACAGGGATGAACTTTGTTTTATGTGAATGGAGAGTCTGTTCCACAGCATCAGTATCCTCTGTGAGATATAGCTGTCCCTCCAAACCATTCTGTTGTTGTTGCAGAAGAGATTTTGATCCCTAGACTGAGTATTTCTGATGCCATTCACCTTTCTAATATACAGTAAATCCATTTGTAATCGGTCAGAGGATGCCTTGTATGCCATACACAGATCACTTCTTAGCAGTCTGTAGGATACCAACTACAAGTCATAATAATATTTAGTAATATTTATTACTTGCTGGAGACACACATTTGTGATGTTATATAAGACAGTCAGAATATGGTTTTCTAGATCACACTAAGAAAGTTGGGTGTGGCAGCTGAAATTGCTCTGTGTTATCAGGGTTCCTGAGGATTTGAAGGTTATTTTGTAGGAAAGTTGCCATGGGTCCTGTAGGGGGACAGGTTTGAAAGACTAATTTCCCTGCAGGCAGCATAATATGAGTCAATGAACACACACATGCATACACACACACACACACACACACACACACACACACACACACACACACACACACACACACACACACACACGTGCCCACACGCACGCTCACACACCACATTGTCTTCCAGTTACATAACATTATTGTAATCAAGTTATGTCTCTATCCAGTTGGACAGCCTGGTTAAAAAAAAAAAAAAGTAAGTAAATGAACAAAGAAATAAATAACTTTTATTAAAATAAACATTTTCTAGCCATCTCTTACTTATCATGTATGTAGAAGCAGTGGTTATCTTTTATGCAGACTTTTTTTTTATCTTCGACATATTTAAAATACAGAGTCTTTATGAATTAAATTTACATATCATCATTTTTTAAACAGTGAAAAGTATTCTGGAATACTTAAATGCACATATATAGCACTTTCTGGACACCATTTATAAAATGTTAGATGGTCACCAGTGCTTACTTGCATTTATAGGAGTAGATGAATAGCCAATTGGCTCACGGACAGAACATATGTGGTTAAAGTGGATGAATCAAAATCCAGCAAGAGGCGAACTAGTAGTGTTGTACCACAGGGCTCAGTGCTGGGACTATTCCTGTTCAGAATATACCTCTCTGAAGTCAAGGCTAATGTGGAAGGCACCTGGATGGCAAAATTTTGCTGACAATTGCAAGCTGGTGGCAATCATTGAATTCAATGATGATGTAGATATCTTTCAGGAGGGCCTAGATCAGACAAATGATTGGTGCCAGAACCATGGCCTAAAAGTAAATGCAAAAAAAATGCATTATCATACTTTTGGAAAGCAAAAATACTCCTGCAAATTACAACATCAATAGCACACCCCTATGAATAGACTCAGAGGTGAGCGATCAAGTTACACAGTTAGACAGTAGCCTGAATGTTGACTGCCATATGTCCACAGTGGTGAGGAAGTCCTTCTATGTGACACAACTTAAAAGTAAAGCTATGGCATCCAGATCCAAGGAAATTATAGTCCCACTGTACTCAGCCTTCATTAAACCAATAATTGAGTACAATGCACCATTTAGCATGCACTTGATTAGGCATTTACAGCAGATGGAATGACCTGAGAGGTTCCTCACAAAGAAAATACAGGGTGTAAACAACATGTCCTATATGGATAGACTAAACGCTCTATCTCTTTAATCTATCTCCTACCACCTATTAAGGAGTGACCTATGCCTGACCTACAAGGTACTGACAAATCCAGCCCTGATGGAACTGCTATACATCTGCAAGGTAAACAGCATGAGGGTCACCTGATCTAGGGATCTAAGCTTAGTCAGTGACTCAAACAAAACATGCTGAAGAAACAGATATGTGTCCCAGAGATTGCCTCTTCTTCGGAATAGGCTTTGTATTCACATTAAGCAGAGCCTTTCCCTGGTCCTCTTCAAATGCAGCTTGGATCAATGGGTGGGGAATCACAAGTTCATACCTGGGATAGTGCCTATGTCCCTTATGGACAGGGGCAATCTGTAAGATACTCAATGCACAGGCACAAATACATGCCATTGTCTTGTTCCTAGGAACCATATATTAGGTAAAATCAGGTTATATTGGCTAGGCTTTTAAGGGCTCTTAAGCCATTAGCCTAGTAATCTCCCATGAAGCTATGAACGCAGTGGTACTCAGTTAGTAAATGGAAAAGATACTGGCTTTATAACATCCCCCAAAGTATAAGCATTTTTGAATTATTAATATATTTCTGAAGTACTATGCAAGCATTAGGAGCATGAGCCATTGCCAGACAGATAAATACAGCTTCTTGATGAAGTACAGATCTGCTGAATGGAGAGTGCCCAAAATGCATGCCCAGTTAAAAGGAATCGTTACATGGAACCTCTAATTTTATTTTTTATTTATTTGTACTAAACAACGACCTTTACTTGGTATGTACTTCAGATGTCAGTTTCAAAATGCAACTCGAAATTATTTTGTATCCAGGCATGAAGCCCAAGCCAGCACATACTGGACATCAAATATCGTATCTGTTTATTCTAATCTCCCCTATAGATGTAAAACTTCAATAGAGCTGAAATTAATATTTTGGCCTCTAGTTCTGGCTGGTCATATTGTGCACATTTTTTATCTTTACCTTATGTTGCAACTGCAAATGTAAGCAAATCTACATTCCTCCTATAGCAGACAAGCTAAAATATGGACCTGTCAGCATGAATGATAGATTTTCCCACATGATAAGTTCAAGAACATTTTCTCCATATTGCCTCTGTTTTAGTACATACTTTCAGTAGTTAGCCTTTATGTCATATTACGAATCCTCACTGTTCACTTAATCAGACTGAACCCAGACTTCAATATGATATTAATGCTCAATGAAACTGGGAACTCGTACATTTGTATTATTTTTTATCATTTACAGCCACCATGTCATTTTAAAATATTAACATTTTCAGAGTTGGAGAGTTATGGCCTCAGCTGTTAGTTTTACTTTGATAAAAAATTTGATGTGCTCTGGATTTACAGAGACAATATTGTTTCTCCTGGTACTTATACATTGTCTGTCTGCATTTTTATACTTCTTAGGACACACAGTACCTGCAATAAGAAAAGGCCTTGTGTTGTTTCACTGCACTGCCCATATCTAATTTAGCAAAGTGATGAAGGTAGTAGCCTGATTCGAGACTGCCTAATACAGGTGTGCTCTTGACTGATTATGCCCAATACTAAATGACTGTGAGACCAAAGTGAGGTGACCTTCACAAAGAACTAGTCTTTTACTTTCTGAACTTTTTAATATAACTGTTTCAGAAGATTATTTAGATTATTTCTGAGAAATCTAAAAGAGGTGAGCTGATCATAAAATGAATTGAAATGAATACACCATGACCAGTTCCTCTACAGTATCTAAGAAGTAATTTTCCACCACAATTCCTCTCCAACAGTGTGTAAGAAGAATGGCGATTCAGGTGAACATGGTTTATTTCCAGCAGTTCAAGGTGAAGCATTTTAGTTCTTTGAAACATTAGTGTGCTTTCTTCTTTTAGACTGAATCAGTAATTCTGTAATATTTTTGCTGGCTATGCACTTTTACTGAAAAAGAAAACTTTTCGGAGGACTGAGAAAAAACTAAAAAGGCTTTTGTAAAGTAAGCTGCCTTGACAGTAACAGCATTATAGGGGAACATGCATCGTTTTACCTGTGTACTTTGTTCTGAGTAGTTTTTTTTTTTTTTTTTTTTTAGTTTACCTACAACTTTTGTCTAAATGCTGATTTAGTAAAAAGTGTAACATATTCGTTGACTCTCATTTGCACTTAGCCAGTTTAGGCTTTCCAAGCTATGAAGTAGCAAATGTTCAGTGAACAAAAAATTTGAAACTATTTAAATTTAAAATATTCATAAATTAAACAAACAAACATAGTTGATAATATCAAATAAATTTAAAGTGCATATTTGGAACTGTTTGAAGTTCTGCCCTTAAAGTACACACACATTATTAGAATTATTAATAAATCAGTACTAATATACAGGTAAGGCTGTATTTTGACCAAGAGTAAAGATAAAATGCCATCTCAAAGTCATGACCCACCTTTGCACATTTTATGGCATGCAATTTGAAATGCAGTATAATAGGTTCATAGGGTAGTACTAGGTTAACTGCCCTTGTGGGCCATTTTAAGCCTAGCCAATTAACTTGTGTGAGAATCAAACCCTGCACCTTGTGTCTGTAAGGCAAATATATTAACTATTACGTCAACCTCCCCTCAGAGTTCCATAACAATGTTTTCAGGGATCTTTGAAAATATAATTTCAGTACTGAGGAATTTCTTTACAGCAATGAAGGAATGACTTGTATTACTAAGGCAGCAAAATTTAATAAAATATGGTAAAACAGAACACAAATCGTTATTTTGAGTCTGAAAAGTCTCAAATATTGAGATATTTGATGAGAACATATAGCTTTTTCTTTAAAACATTGCACTAGCCTGATGACGTTGTTACCAATGACCACTACATTGCAACCCATTCACTCCCACAAGAGACAGCACTCAAGGGATAGCTGGAAGTATTGTCATCATACTGCACAACATTTTGGCCTGTTGTTTCCCATTCCACATTCTTCGGCTGCTTGACATGCAATGGCTTCAGCATATGTCACACCTGTAGGCTACCATGTGAATTTCCTCTTTTCTTGGACATCTGCTTTAAACTCATATTACGTATAACCTATAATTATCATTCTGGTAGGTAAGTGAGGAGGGGGGTATGAGTGAGTGAGGGCTGTTGCAAAGACAAACTCCATCACTTTTCCCAAGGAACACAAGTTAGCATTTTTCATTTACTTCCTTCCCACCCAGTCATATCATATTGCATTTGGGACACTAGTCAAATCCATGATGTCAGACTGTAAGCATATCCCATCATCCTGTTCCAATATGGTAGCCACGCTTTCATTCAGCATTGTTTAGATGACACATTTTAAAATGGATTTTATAAGTCAGAAGAATTTAGTAAATGCTGAATATTGTAATTTTCTTTAAACATACATCAGTAACCATTCAAGCCAGACATCACAGTCTTCAGTTTTTATTCAGTCAGCTTTGGGCTTTCACATACATCCAGGCAATTCTGTCAATTTTGCTTTGTTGCTGAGATTTTCAAAAAATATAACAATTATGATGATTTGAATAATTAAGTATACGAAAAACACTATGAGCTGGAGCCAGGAAAAATTGCTTACAGGGCCACATTAACGACAAAATAGTGCAATCAGGTAGCACAGTGTTGCCCAATGCTGATTAAGTATGCAGTAGGAGAAATGTTGTACAAGAGAGTCACAATAAGTAAGTAATTCACTGGTGAAAACACAACAGGTCCTGCACTAACTGTGGCAGTGTCACAGTAGTCACATGATCACATGAGCCCAATAGTATACCTGTATCATGTTTGCAATCATGCTTATTCACACGTGCAGTGACATGCTGCTACAATCACAGCTGGTAGCCCAACTAATGGATATACAGGAAACGCCCTGCTGCTTTTCCCTTATTAACTGTAACAAAAGGGGTATATAGAGAACAGATAGGAAGGTGGAAGGGTAAGAAGAGGAATACACTCACAGAAAAGGGCAAGAGGAAAGGAAGAGTAGTATGGTGTAGAAAAACTCATTTTTTGTTTTCTTTACTGGGGATGTGTGACCTTGTTTTAATACTTTCAAGAAGTGCAGAGGAAGAAAGTCTCATGAGGAAGATGTAGACAGGACAGATGTTATAAGACAGAAGTAGGGGCAGACAAAGCTCAGCATGGATGTGCTGACAGATATGAGGAGAGGAATGCAAGGTAGAAAATGCAGTCAGAGAGAGGACAATTGTTGATGAAGAAGAATGAACTAGAAACTGAGGACTGAATTCACAAACATGGAAAGGGAACACCATGATGATGAGTGGGAGGTGACAGTTAAACTCCATGCTACACAGTGGCACACCCAGCCTGATCTCAGTCACTACCAATACTGCTCTTATGTCTGGGCCAAGCAATTGCTGGCCCTCTGGTCAAAGCCAGGCAGCTGTGTGACTCTACCAGTCACACAAGAACACAGGCTGTTAGATAGAGAATCCAGAGGCTGGTCCACCAAGTCTATAACCAGGTTTCCCACCTCCTACTGGGTGGCATACTGTGACACACTGGTGATACACCCCAATGAACATCCCCACCACAGACAGACCACCACAGGGTACCAGGGAGCCCTCCAGGTCACCCTTTTGCTGGGTTGCCTACATCACCCTGCAGGTGGTGACAAGGCAGATAAATAGAATGATAGCCACTGCCAAACCACATCCACTGATTAGTCAACACTGCAAAAATGTGAACATAAATGGAGAAAAACAAAACAGCAAAGGACAAATAAAAAAGAAGACCTCAATGAAGAGAGAAGCTCAAGAGCAACTATCAGTAATGTGTGCTACACTGGTTGGCAATGGAGTGGTAAAATGCTGTTTAATATATAATAACAAACCAAAAACAATATATATGTCTGAAACAAAGATATTACAACAGTATGTGTGGAAAAGGGGCAAAATTAAATGTCTCCGGTTCATTCCATGATATGTAGGGCATGTGAACAATGTGTAATTTGCAAACAGTTTTGACCATAACAGGCAGTTATGCTCGAATTAACATCCCCTAAGCATGAACTGCCCAGACCACAGTAACTCACCTGCAGATGTCATATGTGGCCTACCTAACAGTGTCATGGATGGCTCTTTGGAGACCATGACATGTATTCAACACCATATAAGTCCAAACTTAATGTGCATGAGACAACAAAATCTGCTGGCAATGCAACATATGACAGCCACCAATGAAACATCACCAAACACCTTATGGGATGAATGTTTGTGGTATACCAGGTGTAACTGGTACAGTCAGGGTGTTGGAATGGCCAGCAAAACAATAATATACATTTTTAATAAATAAATAAATATAATAAGGCATACAAATGACGTGGGACCTATGCAGTAAGGGCAAGGAGATGGCTATTAACATGTCATTGGATGATGCCAATAAGTCAGGTCCAAAAGTATATGATGTCAGCTGAGATGGTGGCAGAATATCCACTATTTATTTATTTTTATTTTATTTGCATTTGTTTTCTGGGGTAGAGCACTCATATCCATGGACCTTTTTTGGACTCAGCCTGGAAGCATTGCCCAAGTGACTTGCTCAGAGTCACACAGGCAATGTAGACTTTTAAACTTGTCTGCATCACCGTGGCACTGGGTGGAATCCTTGGTGGTAGGATGGACAGCAGAACAGTTCACCAAGCCAATGACAAGACACATGTATGCATGCATCAATGCAGAACGCTAAGCAGTGGTTAAAATAATTAGCAGCAATGCAGACCTGAACAATGAAGTAGGGGCCTAACAGGCCTGCACCTATAACATCAATGCCATATACATAACCTCACACCTGGACATTCTTGCTTGCTCCTCTGGTATGTAGGCCAGTTGTCCTCTATCTTGCCAGGTGCTGAAAACAGAAAAAAGGAAACAAATCCGTGTGCACCAATAACTGAATATAGCGGGAAAATGCTTACCCATATATAAGCAATCACTAATCATTCTACTTGCTGTAGAACTCTGATAATATCTTCCTAAACCTTTTCTTCACCACTGGCTAGAAGGTAATGGTAGCACCTCTTTAAGTTGCTTTACAGATACCAGTACTGCCTAGGAGAATGAGTCATGCTCGTGACATCTCTTACCAGCCTGGCAAGTCAGTGCTAGACATCCCTCTTGTACTGGGAAACTGACAGAAGTCCTGTACCAGGTGCTACCAGTGGTCTTGGTGCAGGAGGTAGAAAAAGGTTTTAGTCTGTTTCTTGCACCATGCAGGAGCCATTCGACACTCAACATTTTCAGTAGCCATAGGCACTTCACAGGTTGTTACCCTGAGAAAAAAGAGAGCAGATTCATGTCAGCACTCATTGTGAGTATCACATGACATGCATTGACAGGAAGAAAGGCAAGCATTGCCTGATGCTACCATACAGTCATGCCTCACAGATCCTGCTGCTAGAAGGTGGGTAAAGGTATGCTGGAGAAAAGGTATTATCCCTGAACCCTTAGAAGTTGCAAAGTGAAATAAACATCTCACTGCCCTGGGAAGTCATAGACCTGCCCACATATGTACTGACCACTTTGCAGTCTTCAGTGCATGTGTCTGGGTAGGGATTAGCTGCACTAAGCAGTATACTTTAAAGTAAATCCATTACTCAGAGGCATTTATTGCAAATTTCCTCAGTAGCATAATTGCCACACTATAAGCACACAAATTGTGCAAAAAAACAGCCTGTGCCATTACAGTGCTCATCACACTACTGAATTTTTTTCAGGAAGGACTGATCTACATTAGCTGTGGGGAGAATACACAAGCCAGTGACAAGTGGGAGAGTAATTGGATAAATGTATGGATCTTTTGTTTGTTAGCAGTACTGTTCTTGTGCTACCTACTTATGGAGGTGGGGAACACAGGGTGTGTTGTGATGGAGCTCCACTGTAAATAAACTCATTGTCTACATACTAAAGAAGTGTGGAACATCTGCTGCAGTAACAATACACAGGCTACTGGCAGGTGAGAAGATGAACTGGGTAACCGTGAGACTCTTTTTGTGGGGAGGGGGAATTGCTCCACAGTAACCTGTTCACGGGGGGTGGGGAGTGCAGAGAGGTTTGCAATGAGACCAGCAACTCAGAAAAGTTATGGGTGTGTGGATGTGTGAGGTGGACTACATCTTCTAATAGGCAGCGCAGACAGAGATGACTATGTTGTGATGCATAAAGTCTGCATCCATGAATTACATATGGAGCACAATGGATGGAGTTTAGTGGGGAAGGAAGACCAGATAACTGATATCTGATGAGGGTGAATATATGGAGCATAGGATGGCTGTGCTTTCATGAGCACAGGTAAGTTTAGGCTGCTGACAGGTTGCATGTCTCAGCAGAGTCCATCCCATTGCTGCTCTACTAGACTGCTCTGGAGAAATGTCCTGTGAAACTGAAGAATGTAGCATGGCATTGTCACAGCTTCTACTTGGGTTGTACAGATTGTGCTACATGCACATTTTTTGCCCACTCACTGACCTTAGTTGTATATCCACATTTACAGGTAGATACATGGTGCCTAAACAAGCGAAGCACACTGAGAAGTACTCCCAAGAAAAAAATGATGTGCTACTGCAGGCCCACTGTGAACACAGTTAATAGATAGCAACCTAGCTTTCAAAGAACATGTGGCATGAGCTGATAATGGATGTTAATGCAGTCAGTGACCAAAAAACGGCAGTTCACCAAATCCAACAGGGGGCCACTGACATGATCCCACATGCCTACATTAAGGCCCATACAACAGCAAAGGAGAGGATGACCATGGACTGGGGTCCACCACTGCAAGCTACCTTCATTGTCATGAAGAGTTCTTATTGTGCTTAAGTGGGAATAATGAAGGGACCCTCATACCTGGCAGAGGCCTGGATGTGGAAGCTGAACTGGATGTACCATCACATGTCTGTGTTGGGGATGCACCAGGTTGGTATTTCCATATGTCAGTAACTAAAACCCAAGCACATTGATTGACCACCACCAAGGGACTTTTCTAATAGCAGATTTGCACTTTATTCCACAATGTAAACAGACCACCAGAATTATATCTTACTAAACATAACTACATTTTATATCAAAATGCCAAATGACTTGGTCTATCCATTAGCATAAAAACACACATAATAATACATTCTCAACTTTTATAAGAATATTAGCTAAAATATTAGCCTGATGGTATGCCGCATCATATAGAGGAGCATATGTAGATCTCAAAAACCTATATATATCTAAATTCCAGATATCTAAGTCCCCTGGATAGAGCTTACTGTAATAATGCTGCCCCTAGGTAAATTAATTATTAGTACTCCTAGATGTTAGCAAAAAAAAAAAGAAGACATCACTAACATCTCTTAGAATCTCTTCTTAATAGCATGCAGTTATGCACCATGTTTTCCCTCAGCATCCAGTATCCTTGATATCATCATCCTGTTAATGAAGAAAACAAGGAGCAACATCAGTTCTTTTGTTCATCTTCCCAACTGCAAGGTTTGCAAATATACATACTCATCTTCTTGCTTTAAATTCTTAATCAATCCTGGTCTATCAGTGATACTTGAGTCATTAAATACATCCCAGAAGAAAGAAGTTCCTGGACTTTCATCTTTGTTTGTTAAATTAACAATAGGAAGCAGCACTTCAGAAGATCCAACACACTTCAAAGGCATTCCTTGCAGAAGGAACTCATGGAAGAAAGTTGCCTTGGCTAGGAGAACAACAGTGACTGCAAATAAACAAGAGAACAGAAAAAGGAAAAATATATATTCTGTTTCCTTTAGCCTGGCATTACCTCTGACTTCAGAATTTTCTTTTAACCTGACGCTACATATGCTTTTACAGACTCTTCAACCAGCATCTCCTCTCCTTCAGTCTGTTTGTTCCTCTGATGGCAATCCCTTGCTCTAGCCGTCCATATAGTGTGCAAGTGTATACTCAGCAAATATTTTGCTGCAGGTCACTGAAGCAGACTGCAGCATATCATTGAAGGTATCTAGGCTGTGCAAGTGATCCTTCTTCAGTTTAAACACATGCCCAGCAATGTTGCAGGACTGTGATAGTACTGTATTGTGTTACATCTCAGTCATGCTCTGTGGATTGTGAATTGATGTCATGAGCCTTGGATCCTGGGTATATCCAGAATCACCAGTAAGATGCCCTTTAGGAAACACACTGCACAAATACTGGTATGGGTCAGAATTTTAGGAACTGCCTAAAAGGCTCAAAAATACATTATATGGATTTATGTCAATCTAAAAAAATGCATTTATTTTACATTTTGTTTGGTAGGCAACAACATGCTGAAAAAATACATTTAAAGTAATCTGAAAAGAGGATATTTTTACAGAGTGAAAGCCCCCATGCATCCCCCATGCTGAGGGAGGAGAACACCCACACATCCTAACTTGTATATATCAACTCTGAGGTCACAAAACAGTAAGGAAAAGTGCAACTTCCACAATCACCAAAAGTCATTTTTGGTACAATTTAATTTGAAAGAACAGCATTCAGAATTTAACCATTTAGCAGGTTGACAGGTTCTTGTATATAATATCTTATACACTGGATATCACCAGGCAGTTGATGGAGTGGAAAACTTTCCAGTTCACATAGTGTTGTCTATGTGGACCAAGAAGGGTCTTTACAGCAATGTGGCTGGAATCAATGCCCCCTAGAACCTCACAAAACAAGGCTATTTCACAGAATACTCTCATAGTGTTGTTTCCTCTTTGAATTTTGTGAACATCATCTACTCCTCTGTGTGCTGCAGCATAACATTGAGGAACTGGTGTAGAATTCATGAGCTGGATGTCTGTGATACACCCACTGTGCCACCTGATAGTCACTATAAGGTCCTTGTAGCAAGGAGTATCAGAGCTACAGATACCTAACTGTCCACAGGGATCAGTGTCTGTGCATCCTAAGGGATTCCATATGAGGATGGCATATGACTACCAGTTCGCATATAGTGTACCTGTCCACAATAGTGCTTGACTATGTCTCTCACATGGAGGTAACAATATGTTAGGCACAGACAGATTCTTTTGGAATGTAAATGGCAATGTCATGCAATGTTGCAGACACTGGCTCTAAAAGCAACTCCTAACATATACTGCTCTGTTACATCCAGCATCAAAATATGCCTGGCTAGTCCACTATTTCTCAGAAATACCCATCCTGTTTGGTATTATTGCTTGTATAATAAACAGTTCACATGTAAAACAAAATCAAAATATTTGTTAAGCAAAATGAAATTAAACATTTTACATCTAGATTGTATTAGTTCACCATGTATGGACAGACCGAAAGGCCCATGCAGACATTCAAGCAAACTGTGAAAGCTACAAGCCCCAGTGGGAATCCCCTGCAAGCAAAATTAATAATATTATCTTTCCTTACCAAAATAACACAGGCAACTGCCAGTGCAACATCAATAGTGTTATTCTTAAACAGAAATGTATGCACTAAAGGTTAGTGAAACTAGACACCCATATACACTGCATGTAACACAGTTTCAGTTTGCTGCATGGAAGTGATACACTTACAACTGGGATCTTTATTCTGTTTCACTAGACATCAAATGGACCCTTCTCGTGGAAGAAATTTAAATAAATATGATGGCATTGAGAATTGTACCAAATTCAACTTAATGATTACTCATTAATGTTAAAATGTTTCATTATTGCTGCCACACTTGCTTCAGACATTTCATCTTTTTTTAATCCCTCTCTAGGACCTTATCCCCAAACTAGGAGAAAGCCCTCCAAACCATTCATCTCCCTTCAGGGATGTGACCATTCCATTCCCATTCATTACCCTGTAGGCATGAGATGGACATTAGGAAGTGAGACAGTGGTCTAGTCCTGTGGAAATCCATTTCACAACCATTCTAACTCTTCTCCACAGGCAGCCAGCTAACTTGCAATGGCTGTATCAGCAGGGAATGATACATGGAGTTCCCACTCCCCACTCACATCATACCCAATTCACAAGGCTCATGTACCATATAACATCACAAGCTTGCCCTGACGTCTGTTATAGGTGATCAGCCACCTTCTAGTACATGTTAACAATATGACAGGCTAGGCCACCTCCCTCTGTCCAGGATGAGTGAGCTGACATCAGCCACTCAGTGTCTTCCACCCCATCGAATCCCTTCAGTTCCTAGACCAGTAATCAAACATGGGTTTCCTGGATTATAGTAAGTTCTTTATCCCCCTGTACCACAGAGCTGGAATGGATATTTCTTCTTTCTGCAACTAAGAAATGTAAAATACAATGTAAAATGGCAAAGAAGAAACAAAGACAGGACTAAAAATAATGGTTATGTTCTACATCTTAACAAAGTAACTAATGATATTATGTATGCTATCACTTTGTCCAGCTACATTCAGTGTTACCTCTGCCTACATTTTAAACTATTTATATTCAGAATCGTGTTATATGGTTCTTAACCAGCAAAGATGAGTTTAAGAAAAACTGAAAAAAAAAGTTCAAATAACAGTTCTTTATTTGCAGTGCAGAAATAGTTATACAAGACCTATGGTATGGCCTAAAGTACAGAGAAACTCCTCAACTGAGGCATTATGTCTCACCACAACCATTAAGAAATCAGCATAATGTCTCATTATTAGAACCTTCACTTGCCCACACATTAAAATAAAGAATTGTGCAATTTTGTTTGAAATGAAACATTTGTGTCTAAAGTGAGATGAGCATCTGGGGAAAAACAGAGTTATGTACAGGTCATGCATTGCTAACACGCTAATAAAGAAGCTGTATATTTGATGGTGCCTTCCTAGAAGTAGTAGGCATTCTAAGAAATGCATGCACTAATCAATGTACTACATTCTCTTTCCTCTTAGCTTAACAGCTGTTGGAACCTAAATGCAGATTACCCAATCAACAAAATGTTCAGAATGCTATGATATTATCTCCTGTTACAGAAATCCTACTTAGGGATAAAAAAATCAAAACACATGCAATGTACAGGTCAGAAATTATTTGCTATGTTTTTCTTTGTGAATAACACTGAGGATACCATCAGTGAAAAGCAAAACAGGACATATTGTGTAATGAATGCTGTTCTGTATGCAAGTCTTTAGTGCAACACATATGTTGCTTGACTGTTGCTAAACACACATATCTGTTGCCTATTTCGTGATAACAAATATGCTGTCATGAAACTAATGGATTTGCTCTACGTTCATTTGTTACCATGAACCTGTCCAAAATATATATATATATATATATATATATATATATATATATATATATATATGAGGCAGGCCATATGTTGACCAGTAAAACATTGAAGAACCTTGGAGTATGCAAAAAATATTTTTTTTTGCCGGGGGGAAGGCTCCCTCGTATCCCATACCCCCTGCTAATTATATATACTAACTACAAGATCACACAATGCCCTGGGAAAGGAAATATTCCCCTACCCAGGGATTGTCAGTCTCAAGCTCCTGTTGACTATCTGCATATATCAACCAAATGTAGTTGATTAAACAGATGTCAGCAACCGAGCATTTTAGACCAAAAGCAGTGCACCTATATATGTGTGTATATATATATATATATATATATATATATATATATATATATATATATATATAGGTTTACTATGGTAAAGTCGAACCGGACCCCATCGATTGATGGTATAGTCGACCCATGTCCACAAAAATGACAATGTTGAATTATGATATTGTTGAAATATGACTCGACTTCGACCTCAAAACAGGCTCTAACATGGGTCAAGATAGGGGCGAGATTCGTACTTCGACAATGTTGGGTTTGACATTGTCGCCATTCGGCCTCCGGACTTTGACCTTATCATAGTAAAAAAAAAATATATATATATATATATATATATATATATATATACATAAGAATCCACAAATATACTTTCTGGCAGTCAAAGATACTTACTTAGATAAGATGTATAAAAAACAGAAACAAAAAAAAACAAAACCAAAGAGATCACCAGGCTGAGTATCATAAAACTCTTCTTTAATAAAAAGTGAAAAATAAAAACTTAAAATGACAGGATAAGCACTTTTGGTTAAACCCTTCTTCAGATCTACCATTAGAAGGTAAAATGAAGCATTTATAATTGAAACTAACAAATCAAAGTTGCTTCTTTCCGACACTGCCTTTTAGTTATCCAATCAGTGTCTTAACCATGAATCTACACCTCTTCACTGTGGATAGGTTCACACTCAAATCAAATGTCCAATAAGATTGTGATTCTGTTATCTAGCTGAGTGCATAATGTTATAGCAGACTTAACAAATCAAATAGATCCTTTCAGACACTGTCTTTTAGTTGACCAATCAGTGTCTTCCAAATGAATTTACACCTCTTCAACGTGCCCATAGCTAAACCTCATCTCTGGCAGTAAATGCCCTTGTCAAAAATAAATACATTATTATGTAGAATAAGATCTAGTAAACTGAGTACATACTGCAAACATTTTAAAAAGCCTAGGCTATTTATTTTTATTATTTATATATTTATTACTTTTAATATTTCCACTCAAGACCTTATGTCTATTGAAAGTAAATTCTGCTACAACATTGTGTGATTAGTTGGATAAAAGAACTAAAATTGTATTGGATATCTGACTATAGTGTGGACCTATCTGCATTGAAGAAGTGTAGATTCATCTGGAAGACTCTGATTGTTCAACTAAAAGGCAGTGTCTGAAAGGAGCTATTTGATTTGTTAAGTCTGCTATAACATTATGCAATCAGCTGGATAACAAAATCACAATCTTATTGAATATTTAATTTGAGTGTGAACCTATCCATATTGAAGCAGTGTTGATTTGTGTGGAAGACACTGGTTGGATAATTAAAAGGCAGTGTCTGAAAGGAGCAACTCTGATTTGCTAGTTTCAACTATAAATGCTTCATTGTACCTTCTAACTGCAGATCTGAATAAAGGTTTAACCTGAAAGCGCTTATCCTGCCATTTTAAGTTTTTATTTTTCACTTTGTATTAAAGAAGAGTTTTATGATAGTCAATCTGGTGATCACCTTGGTTTTGTCTTTTTTGTTTTATATATTACATATACAACACCTTCCCCCACTAGCCTCCAGACTATTTAAGAGGCGCCAACCTATAACTTTACAAATCTTATAAACTTGGCTTCACTGCACAGAATCTCTCCCTTTTTTTCTTAAAGAACATTCTTCTTACCATATTTTCTGATCAGAAATTAAAGCACATTTCAAGATTCTAGGAAAATTCAACTGTTATTTCTCTGGTCATATAACTTGACATCTTAATCTCCTTCTTCCCTCTATATATCTTGCTGTAACTCTAGTTTTGATTGTGATACATTTTTTCAGTCACTCTATTTAGAATGTCATTTATCTATTGCTTTTAGACCTTCAAGCCAAACTATGATATTCATGTAGTATATAATATACGCCAATATTGTATTCTGAATATAATGTCATGTATCTTTTGTGTTTACCCCAAGATAAGAATAAATTGGTCCAATGGGATCAGTGCTCTACCCTGGTTAACAAACTCAAAAAAAAAAAAAAAAAAAAAAAATATATATATATATATATATATATATATATATATATATATATATATAAAATGATGAAAGGAGATATTGCCAGTCCTGCTAGCTGGAATTTTGTAAATAATTATATGTCATTGGTGAATATTGAAATGATTTATACAAGATGCTTGTGTTACAAGTGTATTAGAACTGTATGTCATGTATATATCAAACTGCTTGTACAGACATGTGTGTTCAGGACCAGCCACTGGTGCCCTAGGCAAAAGGTCTCCACAGCACCCCCCAACATCATCTTGTGCCCCCATGCTGGTCTACCTGTACCATCCAGATTACTGGGAAAGCCCCCCCTGCTACAGCAGTGTACTAGGCAGCCGCCAAGTTGACCTATGCCTAAGGCCGGCTATGCATGTGTTGAAAAGGGTATTTGCAGAGTGCTGTTTTTAATGTAGCCACAGTGTGCTCTGCTGGAAGAGAACAGAAATGTACATGCACTATTGTAACTGTTTAAATTTATTTATTTTAACAGTGGATAATAGAATACAGAAGGTTAACTTCAGGAAGATAACTGAAATTAAATTACTTTATGGCTAGTCCATAAAAGATGGTATCTTTCAGTTTTCAATACAGAAAAGAGATGCAATGTCTATACTAGGAAACTTTCTATATTGTCTTTAGGGTGAAGTAATTACTATTCCTAAAAGCATGATGGAATCCAATTGTTTTATGACTTCCAGCATCTGCCAGAGACCTGAGGAGAAGCCCTTGTCTGTATATTTTACAGGTAGATGCTAAATACTGCCAGCTACATCAGTGGTTGTTTGGCCCGGGAACTAGCAGTCATATCACAAGAAATTATGTCATTCTGCAAGTTATCCCAGCAGTAATACTTGAAATATTAATATGAGAAATCTCTTCGTGAGATAGAGTATTCTATATTTTGTCTTGGACCGGACAACAACTAGAAGATCCATTCACCACATCTGCCCTGCTCTATTAGTAAGTTCCTAGGTTACAGTAATGCTCTTAGATTCAGTCAGGAATATAGAGAAGTTTAGTTTAAATATTTTTCTTTATTTGATTTGAGACTGTCCTGCAATGTTTTTTTTTTAAATATTTCTGATGTCACTGTGAATATGTATTTAGTATTTAGTATTGTCTTGTTCTTTTATTATTTATTATTAAATATATGTAAACCTTTCATTGCAGCTAATCTGTGTAGAGATATTTTAAGTTTTGAGAGTACTTGCATATTTATTTGGTGACACTGTGTTGGCCACTCCTAATAGCCTTGATCTTGGTCAAACTACCATTTGCGTTAATATTAATATTACACGGTACGATTGGATACCCTTTGTTAAGGGCCTTAAAGTAGCTGATAAGGAGTGACTGGTTGCAGTAATAACTACCTTATAGTCTGGGTAGAAGGGGGCTAATTAGTGAACCTGTACCAGCTTTTCCTAGGTGTGTGTATGTGTAAATCAAACCTCAAAGACTGTGTGTGTCAGCTACTTGGGCACATTTGGTAGCCCAAATCGTCCGTCGGCTAGCAATGGTTCGGCAGGTTTTATTGGAGGAGGAACAAACACCAGCAACACAGGAAATACTAGATCGGGTTTACCACCTTCAAACACTGCTGTGAACGCTGGAGACGGCAACAAGGGTCATTTCAACAATAAACATTATTCGGATATTAAGGATATATTATCAGCATTCACTTTTTCTACGATATTGAAAACCAACATCAAGGACATGGGAAGTTTAAACCAACAATTATCCGACTTTGAAAAGACTCTCAAATCATTCAAAACACTGCAGATGGACAACGTTTTCCTGGAGAGATCCCTGGAACTGGAACAGGTACCAAAAGGGTTACGTATATTTAAATTACCCTTTGGTTTTCAACATGATACAGAATTATTTGACGAACTTATGAAACTGTTTGATAGAACTGGTATGGAGCTTATGCGACTAATTATAAGGAACAATAACAAATTGAGTAAATTAAATTCAACTCTTATTGAGTTAGACAAGTGTATATGAAATGATTTGTTATACAAAGTCAATAAACACCATTTAGATGATATTATATATGATATGGATAAATTTGTTATGAAGGGATTAGATAATAAAAACAAAAAACTTCTTAGGGACAGCAATGACTATACCAACAAGAGGTTTTACATTCACTTTAAAGAATTCAAAAACTATAGGCAACAACATGATTGCGATAAGGCATCCGCTGTGCCCCCTAAGGGAAAAAGTCACTTAGAAGGGTATGACAGACATAATTTTAATTCACGCAGGACACAGTCTATTAGAAATGATAATATGTCACGCAATGATGATGACAGAGTTTTTTTAGATGGACCAGTCCTGAGAAGGTTAGAATGGTTGCACGACCGGTATCAGGGTCAGCAACACCAGCAGACCCATTACAAAAATGCCCCATCATACAGGACGAATTCACATTATTAAAAGTTAATAACTATGAGTTGAACACAGTATTTGAACCCATTGTAGAAAGAGGAATTAGTGAATGTTTTGAGTTCTCTATCGACAATGATTGTATTGCTGACAGTGAGTTTTGTGAAAGTAAAAATAGTTATTTAATTAACACACCCGATACAGACAACAATTGTACCCCAGCGGAAACAAGAACTTTATGTTCCACCATAGTGGATGGTGGTTTTACCATGTATAATTTTACTGGCACAAGTCTTGGTTCTGAGTATGTTACATTTTTTAAAAAAGGTTTCACATATGTTCCTAATTTTAGGTATGACATAGGAAAAATCCTAAATAATTTGAAGTTATGCACAAGATTGTTGAATTTAAAAATGTTTTTTGCTAATCAAAACAACAGAATTGAACCGGATGCTAGTAGTTTGAGGTTAAAAAGATCTAGCACCTTTATACCACCTCAAATCCAATGATTCATTTATTTGAGATGTTATGTGAAGTACAGCTACGTAGAGTGATTAAAAAATCTATTTCAAAAGAAGACAATTTAACAACAACAGAAATATTCTGTTTAAAAGAACTAACAACCAATGATAAATATAGAGTAATGAAGCTGGACAAGGGTGGTGGTGTGGTGGTGATGAACAAAACAGATTATTTAAACAAAATTACTATTATGTTAAGTGATTGTGAAACATATGAAAAATATGAGATGCGTAGAGCTTATACTAAGATAGATTGGCTACTACATGATTTTTTGATGAAGGGTATGATTGAAAAGCAAGATTATGAATATTTTACAGTGGAACACCCTATTTCTCCATCTATTTTTGGTATTCCTAAAATACATAAAAATACCAACAATCCACCCTTTAGGCCGATTGTTTCGGCAAAAGGCTCCAAGTTGGAAGCTGTAGCTAGATTTATAGATTACAACTGTAAGGACATTCTTAATCAATTACCACATATTATCAAAGACTCCTGGCACTGTCTGGATGTAGTGCGAAAACATAATATGGAGAAAAATCTTGATAACATCACTATGGTCACCATTGATGTTATAAATATGTTTTCTGTCATACCTCACAATTTGGGACTTGAAATGTTTGTGGCAAGTTTATGTACTTTCAGTGAAATACACACAGTTAAACGTAAACTATTGGTGGACTTAATGGAAATGGTCCTAGACAACAATTATATGTTTATGGATGGTGAATATTTTAGACAACGTACAGGGGTAGCTATGGGTGCTAAGTGTGCGCCCATATACGCAAATTTAGTACTAGCCCAATGGGAGACACAATCTATTTTTACCTCTAGTTACTGGTCAAAAATAACACTTTATGTTAGGTACCTGGATGATATCCTTATTTTTTGGAAGGGAAACAAAGATGAAATAAGGGAATTTATTCAGTTCCTTGATACAACATCAACCTTCTTGACCTTCACAAGTAAAATACATGATAAAAATTGTGAATATTTGGACATCCAATTTTATTTTAACAATGGTGCTATTGAGTCCAATATTTTTAGGAAAAAAACATATTCCAATTCTTTTTTACACTACAATAGTTGCCACCCACATTTTCAAAAAAGGAATCTTGTTAAAGGACAGATGGTTAGGCTATCCTGTATTATTAGTGATGACAATAAATTTACTTCTGAATTAGAAATGCTTATCAATATGTTTCTAGATAGGGGCTATCCACAAAACCTATTACACCAAATTATGAAAGAAGTACAGATGAAAAGGAACACTCTATACAAACCTATTATAAAATTTGGACAGGATATTTCACCTACAGGAACGGAGGCTACTAATAAAAGGGACGCATTTATTCTACCATATAATAAAGATTCAGACATTGTAGTTAAAATAATAAATGATACATTGACCAGTGTATTTGCAAACAAGGCTGAATTTATTGAAACAATGGGTAATTTCCCTAAGATCACTTACAGTCGGGGAATTAATTTAAAAGAATGTATGGAAAACAATAACAAGACTCAGGTATACAACATGTCTAAAATGAGCAAATGTGGATTTTGTAAAAGTTGTAAATATGTGAATGATGGACCCTATGTTATGGTGCAGGGTTACAGAAAATCAATCAAATGCCCCGGACACTGGAATTGCAACACAAAAATGGTGGTTTATTTAGCTACTTGTACATCTTGTCCTGCATATTATGTAGGTAAAACCACTAGGAGGCTTAGGGAACGTATAATGGAGCACAACAGAGACATCAAAAACAAAAAAATGGTGAACTCATTATTTGTACATAGTCTTAAATGTAAGAATTTTAAGAGATTTATATTTTTTGTGATATACATGACCCCAAACTATGGGGAAAAAGGAGGTGACAATAAAAATTTGCTTGAAGCTAAGGAATGCCTATGGCAGTTAATTAAATGCTAATTGTACACCAGGCATTAACGAACATATTTCCATTTCAAGCATTTTGAAACAAAAGTCTTATTGTATCTAAGTGTTTATTTATTTATTTATTTATTTTAAAAACTATATGTTTTATGGGGATAGTTTTTACTATTTTATATCTATTTTTTACATTTTTATGTGTTCCTATACAATGTATAAATTTGTATCATGATTTATGTTACGAAATGTCAAGTTATCATATATAGTTCAGTTATGATACATGAGAAGGTATTTTGACTGTCATAGTTGTTAAGACATGTCAGGTTTTACCAACAACAGATACAATTTATTTTATTTTACTATATTATATTATATTATTATTATTTTTAACAAATATATTCCGAGAGAAAGTTTTTGAACATAAGTTTTTATACTATCATACAGTTTTAACGAAACAAAGTATAACAAAATGTATTTTTTACAATAGAAATGTGTAATTGTTTAATTGATGAATTAATTAAGGGTGTTGTGCAATTAAGAGGGTATTTATTTTGTAGCTAGTTGTAGACAAACTCTTAGTACTCTGATGATGCCCGTATGACACAAGAGTGAAAGTGCTTAGTACCTCACATCGTATTTATTTTTACGTGTTTTTAGTTCGTTTTTCAACTTTTTTTGTGTATTGTGAATACAATAAATCTTGTTTCGTGTGGCAACCTGAGAGCCCTTCATTTTGTTTTACCAGTTTACATTCCTTTATTCTAGATTTGAGATTATAACCTAATTAGTATGCCGGAAGTCCGACGTCATTTTCGTAGTATCGAGCATTCATCTTTCTGAACTTTGATATTTTGATAGTAACCCTATATATAGAGACATATATATATATATATATATATATATATATATATATATATATATATATATACACATATACATATACACACACACACACGTATATAACAGTGGCACATTTGACTAAAACATATTTTGTGTGTGTGTGTGTGTGTGTGTGTGTGTGTGTGTGTGTGTGTGTGTGTGTGTGTGTGTGTGTGTGTGTGCATTTGCATTTGTGTATAACGGTCAGTTGTTTGACATGAGATTGTTTGTACCACATTTTCTGAGGCAGAATTGTCTGAGGTTGCATATACTTGTTTGCTGTTGCTCACTTCATGTAGGATAACCTTTTTTTGTGTATAGATTTGTAATGTCTCTAAGTTCAGAACATCTGGGAGAAAGTCAAGACAGATTTCTCTGCCTGGTGTTGATCATTCCTTTCTCCAAGATGCAGCAATCTCAGACTAAAAATGTTAAATTAAGGATTTACAAGGTGGCTGCACACTGATCAATAGCTTGATCTCAGCTCTCTCAGTCTGAAAACAGAAAAAGAGCCTAAGGGCTAGAAACTCCACAAGTTTTAGTAAATTCAGTTACTTACTATTAAGTACATTGTCTGGATGCCAGCAAAGAAGAAACCTAGAGAGACTGAAAGAAAATTAGCTTGAAAAGGTGAAGAGAAAACTCTGATAAGGAAGATTCCTGCAGCTGATTCAACAAAAAGCAGTCCAAGCTCAAACTTTGGTCCATAGTATGGCTTCCATTAATCTAGGGGAAACGATATATCAAATGTACTCCAGAGCTGATGACAATAATTTAAAAATTGAAGGAGTATATTAACTCAAATAACAAAAAGCTGGAAAAATGAAAGAAGCTTTAAACAGCTGTTCTGATGAATTGATAAAATTGCAAAAAAAAACAGTGGATGAAATAAAAAAAAGGCTGGCTGAGTATGAGACTGCTCAAAAAGAGCTGTTTCAAAAAATGGTAGTTAGAGGATAGGGCACAGAGAAAACCTGAGATTTTCTGCTGTGCCAGTGAAACTGTAAGGAACTGACTATTAATTTTGTGAAAGCACAAATAAGCAACTGGATTGGTAATTCCACAGCAGGATTTGTTAATTGAAAGGGCACATCATGTGTATGCACTAAACATGGGCATGAAGAATCAGTCAAGATATGTACTGGTAAAGGTGCAATCATATCTGCAGAAAGACAGGATCTTGAGAATACTCTGGCAAAAGTGCAAAGTATTAAAAACTGGAGGCTGTAGAGTTTGTGGGAAATGATTATTGACTGTACACCAGGCAGAAGAGAAGCAAATTTATCCCAGCAATCAGGGAATGTTGAGAGGCAGGTGTGAGTTTCAATCTGCTGTACTCATTTGCCTTCAGAATATTTTTTTCCTGAAGGAAAAGTCATTTTTGATGTAGAACAGGTTAAGGAGGAAATATAAATGTTTGCCCAACAAAAGTGAGCCATCAAACATGAGGGGACTCAGTTTCTTATGCTTCTGATAATAAAGCTCATACAGACACCTTGCCAATGGAACCTTTTCCAAAGTTCCAAAGAAAAATTGAGAGATAGGAAAAAACACAGGAGCAGACTAGAATAATAGGGCGTACCCTGGACTTAAACCAGAGTCTGGGGTTGAGAGGTGGAGATGTATAGGAAGAATACCAGCAACACTGAAGTTACTGAATAAATGTGAGACTATAAAGCATCAATCACATTTGTGAAATATGGCTTTACAAGAAAAAAGGGAAAGATTGGAATTCTGCTGACTTTGTTAAACTTGCGGGAGACTGAAACATATATGCCTCACTTCATGTTATAAATATTTGGAAGGTAACTGAAGGGAAGGAATTAAAAAAAGAAAATTAACTGTAAGTACAATGATCTTTGTTCCGAACATTATTTGTATGGGACATAAAGTATTTTTTAGTTATTGTATCTGATACAGATTGTAAAGTACACACCTATCTTTTTTAGTTTTAAGAAATTTAGGCATTGCAATGTAAAAAGAGAAGAAAGGCTGGACAAAAGCATGTTTAAGTTAATATGTTTCAATCTTGAGTTGTTGAAGTGAGAAATGGGGTATAAAAATACACAGATTACAATATATGTAGAGTGGATATGTTCTCTCTTACTTACACATAGGTGAATGCCTGGTTTAAGGCCTTTGGCTTAGTCTAATGACAGGTTTTCTGTATAAGCAAGTACATAAGAGGACACCAAGTAATGAAAAGTTTTCATTTGGGAAATAAATGTTCAGTGTAAAATGAGAGATTTGCAGAGATGTGCATTTGTTACCTCTGTTTACATGGAAACAATTAACAGCTTGATTAGGAGGAGATTAGATTAAAAGGACTAGATAGTATTTCTTTGGATATTTGGAAGTTAGGCAGGAAGAAAGTGACAAAAATCTAGAAGGTTTTAACAGTATTTTTAGAAAGAAAGCACCGATTTCCTGGGAGAAAGCTGTGGTGGCTCTAATACCTAAAGATGGTAAAGAACATTCAGACACAGCTTCATACAGGCCCATTTCAATTTCAAACCATGATTATATAGTGTTTATGCCTATAATAGCTAAAACAGTGGCAAAGGTGTTGCCAGAATTTACAGATATAGATAGATGTAGTTTTGTAGAGAGGAGTCAAACAATGAGGTTAAAGGGAAGGCAGGAATTGAACCATTTTTGTAATGCTGGATTGATGATAATTGTATAAAAGTATGTATGTTATATATAGTGTTTGTAACTGTGAATGTTAACATGGTTTATTTTATTTTATATAAATGTATGTTTGCCTATGTCTTAAGTGAGCATTCAAAAAAGGTTTTAAAAAGAACGTTAAATTAAGGGTTATGGGGATGATGTCCTCATGTGGAGATGCCTTTTTTGTCTTTTAAAATGCGTTACATTTCTTGACTTATTGCACAGCCCAAGGTTAGATTTTATAAGAATTTGTATATTCATTCAGTCAGTTTGAGTATTTTTTTTTTCATTTTTGTCACGTAGTTGTGTTTCAAGGCAAATAGTCTCAAGGTATTATATTTAACTTTAATGCAACATCTGCTTAAATCTACAATAAAGAAAGTATATAATACAATCTAGTATACTACATTAGTATAGGGCAGTACAGTATACAAATTCAGTGTAATAACAATGTTGTATGAAGAGTAAATGTAAATTCAACACACCAGAATCTTAGAGTAGAATACCAACTGTAGTTTGGTATAGTACACATTCACAGCAGTATGAGAATGAGGGCTGAACGGTAGTAAAAAAACTATATTACAGAATAGTAGGCTCAAATGATATATGATCCGAGGTTGGCTCAAATGCAACATACATCAAGACTTGCTTACTATCAATAGTATGAAGACAGGTTGTCTCAGAAGCCACAAAACAGGTGCTTCAAAGAGTCAACAGGCTAAGGTGCTACACAATGATTGCTTCCAGGATTAATCAGACTCACTTGTCATATGCTTGGATGCAGCCAAACATAGTTACTATCGATACCTATCCTAACGGGAAATGTATATATCCGTAACCATTGATGATGGTGATATGCTGCACTGAGTAGCTATTATTATAACATCCATTTGAGCAACTGACCTGTTGTCAACAGAAATTTTAATAAACACAATAGCAGCAATGTTAAAGGCAGAGCAGCCTAAGTGGGAGCAACAAGGACGTCCTGTCATTTTATATCCTTAACTTCACTTTGGAGCACCTGCCTTCCTTGTATACGCCTCTATTCTACTTTCTGTCGCCATCTCTGCTTGTTTAGCCAATTTCTCTTGCTTCCCTTCTTCACACTTCTGGTCATTTATTCCAATCTATCATCTACCTCTGTTTAAATACATAGCCCTCCAGATATACCTTTGCATTCATGATCCCCCCCAAAACAGGTGAAGTCATTGTGTCATGTAGGGGGTTTCACATGTTATGCCTCCCATTCATTCATCCTCTAGCCTGAGTCCCCATTCTGCAGCCACTTTCTGACCCAGGTGGTACAATGTCTGATCCTGTCCTTCTCCAATGTCGCAGCAGTACCCTGTGGTAGTACTCTGAAAAGGATATTGCAAACTGCGATTCCTCACATGCTCTGATTACCTTACTTGTGTTTCTATTACAGTTCTACTTACCACAGCACTAGCAACCATTTGAATCAATGTACACCTTCTACAATCCAAGAAAGTTTGTTTTGTTTTACTTTGCAACCTGTTCTGTATAACCTCAGTCCCAGGGGAGTTTACTAAAGCACTCAACCTTTCCTATCTGACCTGTCTACCAATGTCCTTGTGATTATGTCCTATTCCTTATGGCTACTTTCCCTAAGATATCCCCCCAGTCTGCAGCACTTTAGAAATTAACTCTTCCCCATATCATTGTTTCTAACCTGCCTAAAAGTCTAAAATTACCTCCTGCCTGCTCGAACCACTGCTGTCTGTGCATGGCATCCACTCCTCTTTTTTGCATTAGTTATTTACCTTAGTACCTTCTCTAATGTCTTTCCCAGTCTCTCCCTGCTGTTTGCACCTACCACATTTCCTTTCTCCTAACATGCTATGCCTGGCATCTCTATACTGGCCTATCTAGTCTTGGCATGTTTCTCTCTATGCACACACCTCCCTGTTCTTGCTGTTCGTACTTCCTTCTTCTTTGCTGTAACTTGCCCTTTCTGCATAATCTCCCTTCTGTTTATCCTATCTCCACACACCGTATCTATGAAAGTCCTGTTACTTCCATCTCTGTCAGGCTGCAGGTGACAAACACAAGTTGCCCAGTCACCATCATCACTTGTACTACTTCTCCTTCTTCCATTCCATTCTTTCTGCAAGCTGTCCACCCACCGGTCACTAAGCCACATCTCAGTACTATACTTGGAGCTCCTGACCCATATAGCTCCTTCATCTGTCTTCAGTCTCATTTTATTTCTGTAACAGCATTTCTTCTTCATTAGTTCTTGCTATTTTTACTTGTTTTAATGCTTTCTCTTTTGAATGATCCTATTGTTTAAGGTGTGGACTTTCAAGTCCTGATACATTGTCAAACCATGTCCATGAAAATTATTTAAAAAAAAATAGCTTAGTAGCCCTAGGTGAAATAGTTCCCGACATCCCCAGGAAGGGGACTTTTCACTTCACCCAGCCTAAAATCCTTTACTGAATATAACCTACTTTGAGGTCACTCAACCTTGATGGACATTAGCATTCTCAGGGCTAGATGTGCATACAAACCTGAGCCTGTGTTAATGATCTACACTACTGTGACCTGTGTATGTGTTTCTATTTTATAACATTGTGGCAATCATTGGAACTAACTGGTGCCTAATTGTTGGATTATAATCTTAAAAAAGATCTGCTGATATGGTTCGGTTTGTTAGTTTAACTATTTTGTACGCCCTCTACTTTCCCTAATTTCTAACTTGTCAGTGCTCTACGTCTATACAGTCTGCCAAGGGCACCAAAAGCAAGTAGCAGATGTTATAAGTCCTGCAAATACATGCAGGTACACCATGTTGATAAATATCATTGAAAATAAAGCATCAGAGCAAGCGTATTTTGCTGTGAAGTCCCTTGCTTACAGATCACACGACTGTCAGAAAAGGACTTGCTGCTGATAAGCATATTTCCTCTACAGGAGAGTTGCTATGCAATATTTTCTCCATCCTTCTTTTGCCACTGTAAAACTATGCTCATCTCCAGAATTTTGTTTCCAAATTACTGAAGTAACTCCTCTTCCATGACAGCACTGCATTCATTACTAAGGCTTAGAACAGGCAGAAGTTTTGAGCCAGCTTAATTCTACATGTTTTCTATGGCTGGTGTCAATGTGCTACTGTTGTCTTACGCTCAAAGGTAAGGGAAAATTCTGATCCCCATCCATGATCACAGTTTTACTAAGTGATGCCAAGCTGAGACATACTAGTAACACATTATACTCAGATGTCAGTGGACTTTCCAGAGTGGAACAGCCCATGTTTATCAGCTCCTGTTTAAAGTTACACCTTAGAAAAGTGTATATCCTTATTCATACTGTTGTAGGATTTTGCAGGATGTATATACATAATTGGACAGCAACTAATAAGGGTGATCACTTTCAGTTGACATAATGTCCATAATATCTAATACCAGGTTAAAGTTACATGCTCTTTAAGTATCTAATCAGTGCACTAGCAATATCTTTAATGTTGTCAGTTTTGGAAAGTAGAGAAATGGTTTGATGGAAGATATGCAGATTGAAATAAGTATGTTCTATGCTACTGGGGGCATCATGAAAGTGGGTATTGAGGTCACACATGATAATGATGACCTCATCTCGTATGTTCTTTGATAACAAGTCAAGTCTGCCCTTCACTAGGGATAGAGCATTAGACGTACACAATTTCAGATGCCTTTGTTCTTCAGTACTGATACTAACAGCTAATGCCTGTCTGACAAGAACAGATAATATTCATATTAGGTATAATACTCATTATCCTACAGACCACTAAGAGGTAACCTGTATCTGGCACATGACACAAGGCATCCTCCGACCCAGTACTGATGGATCTACTGCACATCAGCAAGTCTAATGGCACCAAAAATACTCCCTCTAAGGATCTAAACCTCTTCTGCTACATCAGCAGAATGGTTTGTTGGGACATGTATATCTTGCAGAGGATACCACTGCTATGGAACAGACTCCACATAAAACAAAGTTAATCTCTGTCGATATTCAAGCAAAACTTGGATCTATGAATGGGAAACAGAAAATTTACCTCAGGACTGCCCCATACTACAAATGTACACAGGCAGCTCCTAAATGTGGCATGATTCCTGTTATTCTCATTAGGGGTAATATATAATTATCAACCATGGGATGGGTAAGGCCAATATCCAAACAAATGGGATAGATAAACTGAAGTACAAAAAGAGAAATTTCCTGGGCTTAAAACAGCCTGGAAGAGTAGCTAGCCTAGTACTTTTCTATGAACCTATATACCTTCTTCTTCTTCTTCTTTCAGCTGCTCCCATTAGGGGTCACCACAGCAGATCAACTGTTTCCATTTCTTCCTGTCCTTTGCATCTTGCTCTGTCCTACCAACCACCTGCATGTCCTCTCTCACCACATCCATAAACCTTATCTTAGGCATTCCTCTTTTCCTGTTACCTATATACCTATGAACCTATAATAACTCCATTACATCTATACTTCAGGGGAAGGAACTGGCTGACACAGTGCAAGTCTTGTAAGTGTAAATCCATGTATTAGTTTATTCTATAATAACCACCTCACCATTTTTATAGTGAATCGCTTGAGGCAATCCTTCATAACTGCAATATGGTGATCTGTAAAGCTTTTGTTTGTTGTGAAATTCTAGAATCCTGTTTCTTAAATCTGTGGCAAACCTTTCAGAGCTTGCTCAACACCAGTCATTAGGAAAGCTACAAGGTCAATTGAATTGTGCACTGCTGCTATTTATTTATAGGAAGTACCTGTTGCTCGCAGTTTGACTGAACTACCTTGTGCTCTGCTGCTGTTATGTTTATAAACATTTCAGTTGCCAACAGGCCAGTTGCTCATATTGCTATTCTTTAATTATAGCTCTCCAGTCCAGTGTATAGTATCATCAATAGTTACTGATATATACATTTGCCTTTAGGATGGATATCAACAATAACTATATTTGGCTGTATCCAAGCATATGGCAACCGAGTCTAATAAATCCTGGAAGCAATCATTGTGCAGCAGGTGAGCCTATTGACTCCTTGAAGCATGCGTTTTGTGGCATTCTAGAAGCATTCTTTGTGAGCACCTGAGTCTATTGATTCTTTGAAGCATCTGTTGGCTGGATGCCTGGTTTTAAAAGCTGAGATTGCTGTAGGCAGTGAATTATACTGATGCATAAAAGGTTATAAGGCTATATTTTAAAGTAGTTTTGGTATAATGCCAGTCCTTCAATTAGTTTTAAATGAGAGACAACAAGATGTTTGAAAACCTAACTTCTCAAAAAAGAAAAAAAAAATAGTAGCAGTTATTGCAAGTATGAAAGGAAATGTTGTGCTTAAATATATGACAGGAGTTCTTATGCATGATTCAAGCAACTGGCTAGGAAAAGCAAACACATATGGTGAGACAGATATATATTTTTATTGCTTTTGTTTACCAGGAAAGACTGACTGGGCAGAAGTCCCATTTTCAGTGGAGGCCCAGGGAGAAATTTTCCATTTTACACAATGAGTAGAAGGCAGTTATACAAGATTTACAAAATAAATGTGCATACATACAGAGATTAGTAATTATATGACAGTTAATTAAAAAATAATAAATGTACAGCCATAGAATAGCAATGCAAATACACAGAACAGTAAATGAAGATAAATATATAGAAAATTGAAAATGTGTATCCTCACTATATATGGAGAAGTTAAAGAAAGATAGATGATCACCTTTGTTAGGAACTTCTGGGATCTCTCCAAATGTCTGAAATGCCTGATGAGATACATTCCAAAAGGGGCGCTGTATTCTATAATTGGCCTGATTAGTGCTGAATTGAAAGGGAAATAATTTCTTTAGATCTGGATGATATTCCCTGAGTGATCAACTGTGCCAACCAGAAGGATATCCTGACAACTATTGCTATATGGTGTTCAAAGGAGAAGGAAATGTGAACAACATCCCATCCATTGGTCAAGGTTAAACCTAAATAGGGATAGGGATGGACTCTACTTCATTTGGATGGACAGCCTATTCCAGAGCATGGGGATCCTCTGAGGCACATATCTGTCTGGCCAACATGTCTTATTTATGTGACAAACAAAATTTAGATCCTAGGATCTATTGGTGCTGATGTTATTTGTTTTGTGGATGTGCAAAAGGTTCATCAGAGCTGTATCTGAGGATGCCCTGTATGCCAGGAATAGATCACCTTTTAGTAACTTGTAAGAGACAGAGTATAGAGATAAGGTTTTAAAGTGATCCATATAGGACAATGTGTTTATATCCTGGATTTTCCTGGTAAGGAACCTTTGTGGGCATTCCAACTGTTGCATTTGTCTGGTCAGGTACATGCTGAAGGGGGCATTATACTCAATGATGGATCTGATAAGGGCAGAATAAAGTAGCACTATGACTTCCATGGTCCTGCATGCCATGCCCTTACCTATAAGTCCATTTTTTGTACTACCTTGGCTACATGTTGGTCAAAGTTCCGATTACTGTCTACACATGTTCAGAGATCCCTGACTACTGGGTCAAATCTTAGGGGTGTCTTATCAATGGAGTAATTAGCCTGGGTGGTAGGTTTCCCAAAAGACACTATAATGCATCCTTGGCACTGAGTTTTAGTCTGTGACTTTGGCACTAGTCATTTGTCTGTGTTTGACCCTCTTGTAAGATGTTTCTATCAATTTTTGATTACTCCCAATTTGCATTCATCTATGAACTTGATCAGCAAAGGGCCCTTGACATTAGCCTTTACCTCCACGAACTAGATGCCAAATAGGAGCAGTCCTAGCATTGAGCCCTAAGGTACGCTGCTGGTGGTTGGTCTCTTAGTGGAGGTGTTATCACAAATCCTGACTTCCTGGGTCCTGTCTGTGAGCCAGCTGGCAATCCATTGAGTTATACAGGGGTTTATGCCTAGCTTGATGAGCTTGTCAACTATACCTGAGTGGGGTATTGTATCGAACACCTTAGCCTAGTCCATTTAGTTGGTATGCACTGTTTTACCAACATCCATTGTCTTGGTGACCCTCTCAAAGAAGTTCCCCAGGTTTAGAAAGCATGATCTTCTCTTGACAAAGCCAGACTGCGTTGGGCCCAGTGTCTGAAGGCTGCCTATGTCGTTGTTGATCATTTCCATGATAATTCCTTCCATGGCTTTGCATATTATACTAGTCAGACTAATATATTTGTAGTTTCTGGGGTTGAATGATGGTGCTCCATTATGAAGTAGTATAACTGTTGCAGTCCTCCATTTTCATAGTACAAATCATGTTTTGGGTCTACAGTTGAAAAGTGATTCAAGTGGTCCTGATATGTCATGTTTCCCAGCTATATAGGAGGCATCCTGGGATACTCTCAGGGCCCATTGAGGCTGTGTTTTTGGCCTTAGTGAGTGCCACCAGGACCTGCTTTCTGTTAATAGTTGGAGGGTTAAGCTAGTAGGTATTTAGGTATTTCATGGAGGGAGGCATGAGGGAGAATGGAGGGTGAAATTTGAGCTGAATTGGTCGGCCATCAAATTCACTATGTCTCACTGCTCAGTGAAGGTTGTACCATTAACTACCAGTTCTTCACACTAATGTGTGCTGTCTTTGCAGTTTTGTGCATAGCTGTAGAAGGCCTTGTGGTTGTCTTTATTCTGTGATGCCATCTTGACTTCATAATTGGTCTTGTTAGACTTAATTAGTCCTCTTAGCTTCATGTTTAGTTTAATTAGAGAGTTTCTACCATTGTGGAAGTTGGTCTTCCTGATTTTAGCCTTAACTTTTTTCTTTTTGTTATATACCCCATTAAGGTTAAGATTTCACAAGTGTAGTTTATTTTTAGTTTGTTTTGGGCTTATTTCTAGTAGGTACAGCAGCCTCTATACAGCAATTTACATGGTTGTACAGGGTCTCTGTGAACAATTCCACATAGGTTGTTGTGAACTCTGGGTTGGGAGGGGCATTGCATATTAATAAAATATCACTTAATACAGTGTAGTTTGCTTTGGAATAGTCCCTAACTGTTTGCTGAGTTTACAGAGTTGATCTTGTTTTTTAGTTTGTAGATTACAGAAATAAATACTGAGCAAAAGCATCACAAGTCATTTTCAAATTGTCTGTTGCTGTCCCAGCCACTCTCACAGTGTGACTTCTGCCTTTTTGCTAATTTACAATCCATCTTACCACAACTGGATCTATTTATAATGCATTTAGTTTACCAATTATGCTAGTATGGGGAGTGGTGTCAAATGCCTTGGCTAGATCCAGGTAAGCTGTGTGTACAATATGTCCACTGTTGAGAGCTTATTACCTTCTCAAAGAAGTTAGCCAGGTTCATAAGACAGGATTTACCTTTTGCAAAACCTAATTACTGTGGATCTAGCATTTTTTTAATTTTAATTAGGTTCATAGGTAAGTACTAGGGTAGCTGCCCTTATGGGCCATTTTAAGACAAGCCAATTTCACTTTTGGAGCTGCCTTTATCCATTAGTAATAAAGGGGGGCAGTATTGTACAGATACCCATGCATAGATTCAAGTTGCTCTTGACTATGGACAGGCATGAGCTTTGTTTTGCATGGAAGGGAAGTCTGTTCCAGAGCAAAAATATCCAATGTGAGATATACCTGTCTCTACAAAGCATTCTGTTGATGGTACACAAGAGGTTTAGCTCCCTAGACTGAGTATTTTTGATGTCATTTGACTTCCTGATGTACAGTGGCACCAACAATACTTTGTTGGAAGATGGCTTGTATGCCAGGCACAGGTCACCATTCAGTAGTTTGTAAGATACCAAGGATAGTGACAGGGTTTTGAGTCTGTTCATGTAGGGAATATTGCTTAGCCTTGTGTCATTTTAGTAAGGTATATCTGTGGATATTCCAGTTTTTGCTTGTGTATGGACAGATACATGCCAAAGGAGGCATTACATTCAATACCTGGGCTAATGAAGGCTAAGTAAAGGGGGACAATGACATCAATAGATCAAAACACAATCCCATTATATATAAGCTGTGCAAATTGAAGGACTTTCTAACAAAAGTAAACTCATGTTGGTCGATAGTTAGGTCACTGTCCACATAAATTCCCAAATCCTGAATAACTAGATCGACTCTTAGGAGAGAGTATTGTCAATGAGGTAGCTCCCAAGGATAGATGATTTCCAAAAGGATACAGTAATACGTTTTTGGTATTTTGTTTCAGTCCATGATTTTGGCACCAGTTATTTGTTTGGGACAAATCTTCTTGCAGGATCGCCAAATCATTTGAGAATTCAGTGACAGTTCCTACCTTGCAGTCATGTGCAAACTTAGTTGAACAGAGATCTTTAGTACTGGTTTTTACTTCAGAGAAGTAGATGCCAAACAGAAGTCCCAGCACTGAACCTTGGTTGGCTCCACTTATGACTGGTCACTTTGTGGTGGTACCTTCACCTATTTTGATCTCCTATGCTCTATTTGTCAGCCACTTAGCAATCCAGCTAGTGTTGTTGATGTTAATTAAATCTGTTATAATGTCTTCCAGGAACTCACAAATGAGATTTTTAACACCGCCAGTGCTGTATGCCATTCTTCCAAGACTAAGTCAAGTTAAATAGTTATATAGAGGTTCTGACAGGAAGTTCTCAGTACTATTTGTCAAACAGCCAGGTATTTTATCTGGTCCAATGGCAAGCATTCTTAGTCCTGGATAGCACTTTCGGTACATGTTCTTTAGTGATGATGGGGAGTTTGAGACCTATGAGGATTGTAGGACTTTGAATATTTGTCTCAGGAGTGAAATTTGCACTAAATATAAGACATTGGCAATGTCCACGGCATCTGAATATTTTTTTTTTCCATTTAGTATTTGTTCTGTACATTGTTGAGTGCTGTCTCTTGATTTCTAACATAACTAAAGAAAGATTTGTAATTGTCCTTGGTTTTAGATACCAACCTGAGTTCATGGGCTTCTTTAGTAGTTCTAATAGTCTTTTAAAAATTCTTAGACAAACTGCTATTATTTTCCTTAACTTGGAGTCTTTAGATCTGCTGTATACTTTAATGAGTTTTTTTTCCTTTTACTGTAGGTTTTATTTATTACAATGAACTTCCAGGATGGTTTGCTTTTAAATTGCCCATTATATTTGAATCTGGCTAGAACTGCTGATTCTATAAGTTTATTTATTTGGGCCTAAAACTCCTTGATGAATCTCTGTGTTATGGCAACATGTGGGGTGATGCTCTAACTGAATATCAAGACTCTGTCATAGAATTTGCAGAGATGTTTGTACTTGATGTCTTTGTGCTCTGATATATAGGCTTCAGGGTGTTTAGATAGTTTGAGAGAAAAGGTTACTAGCGTATGGTCTGACTTAATCGGGAATCACTAGGAGAGTTGTACATGACTGCCCTACATTCGTAAGTACCAAGTGAAAAATAGTTTGTCTTCTTGTTGGGGTAGTAATAATCTGGTCCACAGAATTTTTGCTTATTAAGTCTAAAAATATCTGGCATATCCTACATTGATGGTGTAGATACTCCATTCAATTGATGAGTAGCTAAAGTCTCTCAAATGACTGAGTTCTTATTTATGAGGAATTCGTCCATAACACTGAGGAATATGACAATGTCTTCCAAGATCATGAGAAAAGTGCTATATCAGGCAATAAGCTGATAGATGATTTGGTTTAATGTGATTTGGACTTCAATAGGTTCAATTTGTAGGTTTGTGTGAACCTGTCTAGACGTGATGTGGCCTCTCACAAATGTGGATACACCACCTCAGTTGTCACTGGTTGTAAAGGCATAGTGGGCACAAAATCCAGGTATTTTCAGGACATTTAAACCAGGTTTTAGTGATTGCACATATATGAATGCTTTCAAAATACTGGAATGCCTCAAGCTCAGCCAGTCTATTGTTTAGGTTTCTGGCACCTTAAATTGTTCCTGTTTTGATATTGATACAGTTGCTATGCTGAAATGTTTATTAACTAAACTTTGCTTAAATAAGGCACTATGGGGGCAGCAAAGGCTTTAGACAGTATGCAGAAACCTTTGAAGGAGAAGTGTAAGCCATCTTTTGTAAAGCAAGTAGGATTGTCAAGAACTTCATACCTGGATCCCCCTAGAATGACACCAATTTTTTAATTAATTGTTGAAGCCAACCATCTTTTATTTCTTAGTTCAGCTTTTCTTTATATCTAGGCATCATTTGCGGAATGGGAAGAACTTGCTAAGTATTAGGGTCTTGCCTGCATTTGTGAGAGCTCAGATATGTCTCTCTGCATCTCCCTCAGACTTTTTTGCTCCTAGGCATTCACCCTCTCAAGCACAACAAACACGTTATAGCTACATGTGTCTGATCCAAGGGTCATAAAGGCCTTTTAGTTTTCTGAGATCCTGCACCTGAAAGACAACTCACTGGCGACCTGTCTTTGTCCAGCCTAATGAGTAGAAATTCCATTTGTCTCACTATGGATTCTAAAATCACTAAAGCATTTTTGTTTGTGTTGTGATCTGTTGTATTGGAATTGAGCCTCTTTGTCTCATGTGCTGTGACATTTGATTTTGATTTTTACTTAGACTTCATACTTACAGGTCTAGAAGGCTTAGGTAATGAAATGAACGAGGCAATGAAAAACAGCTAAATAAAATATTGTTTATCTTCCAGAACGGCAACAAGCACCTGAACTAACCACTGTTAGCCCCAGATAACATACATCTATCCAAAATGGGTTGTCTCCTGTATGTTTAAAAAGTGACTAAGAAGTCAGAAAGTAAAAGCAACAATACTTATTAATCCACTTAAAAGTACAGGAAACCAATTGAAAAGCAATGCATGTTGTTAACCAATTCAGAGAAAACACAGTAAAATGCAGAAAAGTGACAAAACCCAATAAGAACTAATTTAAAGAGCTAGGTACAGCACAGAACCCACTTGAAAAGTAGAGCAAACAGTAAAATACCTTTGATTAATATCTATACCTTCATATATAGAGAAAAAAACAGTAAAATGCAGAAAAAAAGTCAAAAAACAATCAAAACTTGTTTAAATTGTCAGGTGACTTTAAGTGTAGTAGAATAAAACAGAGCCAAAATGCCACTTTGTTTGGCTTTTAGCTTGTGCACCACAGCTGAGCTTTCAGAAGTCTTGGAACATAGATTTCTAGAGCATTTACATTTAGTTCTATAGCAAACAGAGGGTTATGATAAACATTTAGAAGTTTAACGACCCTGACATTTTGATTGACCTGTAACAAATAGATGATATGTAATCTTTAAGGAAATGATGTAGTGGTGGTGTCTTCTTGGTGACTAGGTAATAAACCTGTCAGCTTACTCATTTACCTTAAGATAATATTTAGGGCGATGGAAGAAATTGCTGATAATAAATAATCAACACATCAATGCTCAAGGGAAGTCTGGCCTCATTTATAAGCTGGGTAGTCATTCCAGGATGAGTAACTAGTAATAATGAAAGTTTAGCCAGTGTCCTGACCATATAGTTGAAGCATTAAATTCAACTTTATTTGAATGTTTAAATCAGTGATGCTCAGTAAGTGAAAAACAATGATATACAAAACAGAGTTACTACAAGTTATCAGCATTATCTAAGACAGAAGCTAGCCCTCACCGTTTAAACAAAATTCAAAATAAAATGTAAACAGCCAACTCACAACTGCCCATTTATGAAAGCTGCTGGATAACAAGCTAAAACAACTTTAAGGCCACTGAAATTCAAGACTTCAATTAATGGACAGGTTTTTCATAAGTATGGAAAACTGTTACAACATAACCTAGAAAGCCTGTGAGTAGAAACAGCTGCAACAATAAGATGGCATTGTGTGAAAAGAACCAACAAAAAAGACCATATAGTCACAAAAATTGGCTGTTCTGCAACAGATACACAGACATACAAGTGTGACCAAAGCTCCCAGAAATTCTGAAGGCAAAGAACTTCATAAAACAAGGAGTAACAGGCTTTCTGCACTTCTAGCCTAGTGATGAAAAGACTATACAACAGCCAAAAACTGATTGCATTTCAAAAGTATTGAGATAAATAAAGTACTAATTATGTATGACCAAAGTTACCAGTTTATTTGAAAATCAACTTTCTTAGATTTCTAGTATCTCCAGTCAACTGAAAAGTACACCAATATCCACAATCTACTTAAAAGAAGGATAAACTCACATCTTCCAGAGATCAGAATGTCATCAAGACAACCCCGCCAAATGCTTGTATTCCATGATGGTCTCAACTTTGACACCTAGAGGTGAGTCAGTTTTCCAGCTATCAAATGTCAACCTGAGCTTTTGCTTTCATCTAAAGTTCACAGATTCTTTTTTTATTTTTAAACTTCAGCTCTATCACCCTTTGAGCAAACTGCAGTAAACCACATTAAAATCACATTTGAGGCTTTTATTAACCAGACCTTGCATAGATGTCAAATCAGCTGCAAAAATAATGGTACACAGATTGTGATGGCAGAAATGGACATTGATAATGTACAAGATGTAATAAAATGCACAAGGACAGAGCTTTGAGTTTCATCCCCTAAAAGTAGAATGTGAACTACATCAAGTTTCATCAGTTCTTGTTGTCCAAGTACCTTTTATACCAGACAGAAAATATTTGATTAAATCTGAAGATACCATGCTCTCCCAGCAGATCCACAAATACAGCTCCTGATTATTGTATTATTGTGGGGGCAGCTGGGTATGCATCTATTAATGCTCTTGACCCACAGACAACTAGTCTTGCCTCTTACAGGATCACATTTCCTATACCTTTCTAACTAGCATCAACTTGCAAAACAACTAACTTATTCACATCATATCATTTTAATTCAGCACTTCTATAACTAGTTTCTTGAACATTTTAACATTTCCTGTTCATGGCTTCATTTTTGGGCTAATTCCCACTCTAACACTTTTCTCAAAGGTACAGTTATCTCAGACATAACATGGGGAAAAATTACAAGATACTGCATCATTCCCAGAAAACTTTGAAATGAACATCTATCTTTAGGCCTTGGCACTTACACTACTGGTCAGACTTATCCTTCATCCATTTTCAGTCCATCTGATGGAAGAATATAATCCAAGTATTTCATATTTGTCACACCCTTTTTAACATTTGCTTCTACTTAACTTGAAGCTTTGCTGCCTCAATCCATTTAGTAGCTTTATCAGTATTTTGTCTTGTCTGCCTTGTGTCTGAACACTCACTAACAGATCATCAATTATGCTTACACCATCTTCTAGGCCATGAGTTACTTGTGCAACAACCCTTTAGAAACTTTCACTAATGAAAATTCAAAAGAAAGTCTAAGAAGTCTGGATTTCCCTAAAGAGTATTAAATGTATTTAATGAATTCCCTCAATTTCAGTGAACATCCATTTGGTCGATAAGTGATGGGGGGGTTCTTTAAATCAAACATACAGATAGCCAAACAACAAAATGTCGTATTTTTCGCAGAGACAGGTGATTTGAGCTTGGAGGGGGTGAGAGTATTTGTACATGTGTTTGAGTGTTAGTGATAGGTGTTGTATGTTTGTGTGCTAGTGTGTGTATTTTAGGGTTAGGCTCAGGGTTAGGTTGGGGGATATATGTAGTGTGTGTTTGTGCATGTTTGTGTGTCTGAGTGTGTTGTGTAGTAGCAGTGTTATGGGAAGTTTTTTTTTTTTTTTTTTAAAGTAAGGTATAGGATTAGGGTTGGGAGAAGGAGCAGCATTAGGATTAGGGTTAGCAACCATTACAAAGGTGAGCAGGGATAGTTGAATTGTATATATAATTTAGTGCTTTCTTCATCTACCTTTCCCTACAACAAACTATGGTTTGTATATATTAATTAGAAATATGTAGAACCTGTCATTCTGGAGACCACACTGTCAACTGTAAACAATGAATAAAGTCTGTATTTGTGTGTATATGTGTGTGTGTGTGTATTTTTTTCCCCACACGATAATACTATTTACCCTTTTGGTTTGCTATAGTTGCTTCTTAATAACATTTAAGCATTTCATTAACTTTAGCTCCTGTTGTCTTACTTCTAAATGCTGCTTGTACTTTCCTTGGATAAGTACGAATGATATTGTATCTTTTTGAGGATTTTTGTATGTGATATGTTCCTGCCAAACCTCCTAAGTCTGTAAGTAAATCAGTAGAGCCATCATGGATATCACTGATATGTTTCTACATAGTATCTGAGATGTCTCTGTGACTGTAAGGTTGTTAAAGGTTGTTAGCCAGTGTAGTGAGAGAAATCATTTCAGATTCAAACTGGGTTTACATATAACTTGTATAAATCAACAATTATATCACAAACATTAAATTAATATAATGTAGGTAGTAAAATACTATGAATATAATGTGTAGATGTTTGCTTGGTACAATAATTTGCAAGATAATATGTCAAGAATTAGTGCCATCCATCATATATATGCTGAAGTACAAAATTTAAAGCATGATGTATGCATGATGGGTTCCCAGTTTTAATGTTAATCAAATTAATTACAGTTGATATAAACTAATTATTTACAGTAGCTATAATAAGAAGCAAATGTAAGAACCACAGAGGTATTGCAATAGTAGGTTGGCAAGTGATCATTAGCTTACTTGAAATTGTTCTAATAATTGAACTTTGATGAAAGCAGGAACAGGCTGCTCTAGACTATAACTATGTATCAGAACGCAAATGCTCTTTCCTTTTATACTGTAAATCCAATTACTATATTTACATCTCACAAGCCAAATACCCAGCATATTTGGAAAATAACGTCTTTAAACGATACAGTTTGAAAAAGAATTTTGTACTTTGCATTTCTTTATGCATGTTATCAGTTTTTATCCAAATGATTCTTCACATGGCCAGATATGTTAGCCATATGTTCACAGCTCCTTGTTCAATATTTTTAGCCCCAGTTGTCTAAAGCTATCTTTTTTAAATAAGAAACATCTTTATTGAATTATCCCGTATAATATATGCAATCATACATTTATACAAATGAAAACAAACCAAATTGACATATTTTCAGTTGCAAACATTATACATCACATGTAATCTCTATATAGTCATTGTCAATTAAACATTACATAGTTCATTCAATTCCTGCCTTCCCTTAAATCTCATTCCTCCTCCAACACATTTTTATGCATGTATTGTTCCCACAACTCCTATTTTTCTATGTAATTTGCTCCTATCCTTTCTAAAGATCCCACTTCCAAATCTTTGTCTGTTACTATATTTACTACTTCTAGTACAGTTGATTTAGACTTTGATTTCCATTTTCTATTACTGCTTTTTTTGGCAGCTGCCAGAATTAATCTCATCAAGCTTTTATTATGTCTAGGCAATTCCAATTCTGCATCACAGCTCAAAAAATTATTTCCTTAGTTACACCAATTTTCTCACCCAGTATTTCTTATAGAGTAGTATGCAGGATTTTTTTAAAGTCTGCCAACTCATTACACTCCCCAAAATATGTTCCCAATTATCTATTTATTCCCCATCACACCTTCAACATTTGCAATCTATCTAAGGAAAAATTCTTTGGAGTCTGTTTCAGACATAAAAATACCTATACAAATACTTGCAAGTAAAAACCCTCAATGTTCTAGACTTTGTTGCAGATTTGCTTATTCACTGAACCCCTAATTGCAGACATCCCTATTGGTAGAATCTCCTTTCTCCATTCCTGTGTTGGTTTAGTTATTAGAATACTTTCTGCTACTTTATGAATATAATATTCTGTTTGGTTATTGGTGTGATGGACCCTCTTTACCCAGGCCAGTATTCAAGGAGCCTCAATCCTCACCACCGACTCCGGTGAGAGACTGTTACTAAAACATGGATGGACTTACTCAGTATTTTCCATTGCAACTCTCTGCATCAAGCACAATTTCCCCCAAGAGCAGTTCTAAGTGACTGACACACCCACACCAGGATATTTGATTTTCACAAACACACTCCTGGGAAAGGCTGGCACAGATTTACTAAGTGTGCCTCCTTATGACCAGACAATAAGTTAACAATGCTGCCACTGGCCAGTCACTGTCAGGGTATCCAATTATACTAAGTAAGATCAATGCTAACATAGATGGTAGAGTGTAACTCAAGCAGCAAGGATTTTCAGAGTGGCCAAGGCATCACTAGAATAAGCACAAGTACTCTCAAGATGTTAAATGTAATCTCTAAAAGATCAGCCACAATACAAGGTGTAAAAACATTTAATAATAAGAAAACATGAACTTATTAAATATTTAAGTGCAATAAACATCAGAGTTTCAATCACAAGAGAAATAAAAATAACACAGTTGGACAGATTTAAGCAGATGTAGAAAAACAATACTTAGCTAATCTCACTGTAATTCCTGACTGTCTAAAGAAGAATTGTTCCCTATCTAACTTAATTAATATAGCAAGGCAAGATTAGATACTGAGTTGTTAAGTTCCACAAGGCAAGGTGATGCTCTTCCAACTTACACTGATCTAACTGAACTGACTGTGATAACTGTCATAGATTTTTATATCAGGTTCCAAAGAAAACAAAACAAGCTGATCTGTGAGTTCAACCCACTCAGTGCTGGTTATAGAATGACGTCACATTTGAATACATGACTCTGGTAGAGTACAGACTTATAGCTTTTCTAAGATCTGTTGCTGTATTTGAAAATTATAGAATTCTTTGTTTAAACATAAACATTTAATCAGTTATAATAACACTGTTGATACATTTTAACACAAGCATCTGTGCAAGTTAGTGTGATAGTCAAATGACGGAAAATTATTTACAAAACTATTTACAAAACTCCAGCTAACTAAGCGGGCATATTTTACACATGCACAGATGGCAGTAATTCACACTGTCACAATTGGTGTTCCCCTTAAGAATCTGCATCCAAAATCCCACTCTCCTTATTTCTTGAGCTGTTTCATTATTCCTTTCCACTTTGAATTATAGCTTGTGCTGCATTTAAGAACATTAGCTGTGTAGCTGTGATATACCCAATTCAAATCAGGTAATCCCAAACTAACTTACTCTATTGGAAAGATCAATTTATCCCACTTGACTCTTGCTCTCTTCCTATCCCAGAGAAAAATCTTTCAGCTCTATATTAATTGCTATCCACAACGTCTTTTCTGGTTCATAACAATGTGCCTGAACTATGTATAAAACTAAAGGGACTAAAACATTTTCATTGCTTGTATCTTGCTATCCATATCCATAAAATGGAGCTTAGAGTTTCTCAGTTTTTGTATTATCTTTTGTTTAGTCTCTTCCAACATATCCTTACCTGCCATAACAGAAACTTTTCAAATCCATACTCCTAAGTCCTTCATGTTATCATCTCCCCATAAATATGAGTATTTCTGAACCAATTTGTGCATTGTTACATAGCTTACAACTATTTCCTTTGTTATATCTTCACTAATTTTGTGTGCTAAAAAGACATGAAACTGTCTCAAAATGTTCCACAACAGTGAAATGTCCTGTTTTGGTTTTATCAGGTACAAAATAATATCATCTGCAACTAAAGCTAACTTTTCTTGATTATCATACCAATTATATCCTTGAATTTCAGAGTACTTTATTTTCTTTGCCAATGATTCTTAATATAACACAAATAAATGTAAAGAGGACACCCCTGCCTGGTTCCTCTGTTCAAACAGAGCTTATTAGAGAGGAACGCTCTCACAATTTAATTTTCTCCTCCAGTCCCTCATGTATCCTCCTAATTAACCTTATTGGCAAGGAATACAAATACTTCCATTGCTCTACTCATAAAATTCCAGCTTACTCTGTCAACTGCTTTCTCTGCATCAAGACCCACTAACAACAGTGGTATTTTCTTACATTCTGATTTCCTCTGGATCATCACTGTTCTATTAATGCTGTCAAATATTTTCTTGCTCTCCACAAAATCACATTGATCTATATCTATCAATTTTGGCATCACATTTGCCATTCTTTTAGTCATTATAGATATAAACACTTTACAATCATGGTTTAGAAACAAAATGGGCCTATATTTGGGCCATGGCCTGAAGTTAAACGCCAAAAAATGTATAGTCATACCCTTCGGGAAAAACAAGGTAACCCCAAGCTACCATATAGGTGGCAATCCACTAAGCACAGAAGAGGTTATCAGGGACCTGGGGACCCAGGTTGACAGTGGCCTTTCTTTTGACACTCACGTTGCTAAAGTGGTTAGAAAGACCTTCTACATTGCCCACCTGATCATGAAGGGATTCACATCCAGATCTAGTGAGGTCATTGTTCCCCTGTACTCTTCACTTATCAGACCAATGATCGAGTACAATGCCCCATTCGGGATGTATCTCACCCGACATCTGCAGCAATTGGAGAGACCCCAAAAGTTCCTCACCAAAAGGATAAAGGGACTCCAAAATCTGTCATATGCTGCCAGATTGAAGAAACTCCAGCTCTATTCAGTCGCATACCGTCTGCTCAGAGGTGACATGTGCCTGACATACAAGGCCATGTCCAACCCAGAATTAATGGACATGCTCCACCTCAAAAAATCCAAATCCACCAAAACCACTAGAGCAAGCGACTTAAACCTTAGCACGGATATAAATAGGACATGCTGGAGGGATAGATTTATCACTCAGAGACTCCCTATGCTGTGGAATAAAATCCCGGTCCATGTGAGGCAGAGCACCTCGCTGGCTCTGTTCAAGAGAAATCTTGACCTGTGGATGGGAGTTCGTAGGTTTACCCCGGGAATCATCTCTATGTCACTGCTGGACAGAGGCACAACAAACTAATGGGCACAGTATTTTTTCATATAAGGGGTGGCGTAAGCCACAAAACTTTGGGCTAGGCTTATAAATGCCTTAGGGCAGATAGCCTAGTATAAACCTATGAACCTATGAACCTATATGAAGCTGGATCTGATGGGTCTTTACCACTTTACCATCTATAAGTATTACAGCCACCACAGCTTTCTTCTAGGGTGTTGGTGCTCCTCCTCCTTTTAAAATACCATTAAACAAAACCTTCTAGATCTTTATCAATTTATTCCCTCTAAGCTTCCAGACATCCACAGGAATACCATCTATTCCTGGAGCCTTTCCTGCAAATTGATTATATGTCACCATTTTATCTCATCTCCTCCTATACTAAATGTTAATAAATGAGCTTCATCTAGCTCTAACCGTGGCATATTTAATTCTTCCATAAACATTTTCATTTGCACTTTTTCTTGATTTGCACATTTCCTGCTTTATACAGATTTTCATAAAAATTCTGAAGTATTTCTAATACTTCTACAGGATCTCTGGTTATTTTCCTTGCCATGGGCTCCCTCAGCTTGGCAACAACCATTTCTACTTTCTTTTTCCTGAGTTGTTGTGCTAAAAGCTTTTGTGCTCTGGATTTATTATCAAAACACTTGCTTAATAGCAATCTTTCAAAACTCATGCATATTATCCAGTTAGTCTGTTAGCTTCTCTTTAGTAGTTTTTTCTCTTCTTGATCTTTGAGATCCCCCCTATTCTGTAATACTTTAACCTTTGTCAGCCCCTCTAAATAATCCTTGTTGCTTCTTAACCCTATTTTTAAACTACACTTTCATTTTATCCTATTCCCTAGCTATATTTTCTAAAGAAATTTCTATCTTACCTAATAACTCCCAAATAATTTCCACTACCTATTCCCTAAATTCTTGTCTGTTTAATAGATAGGTAGGGAAGCATCAGTGTTTCAGCTTTATTTCATTACCCTGAATTGTTATTTTAATTATTACTGGCACATGATCTGAAATAGTTATTGGATGTGTATGAAAACTTTCAATCAAATGCACATGTTCCTGTGAAATGTAATTTCTGTCTAACATAACACAATTTATGTACCTTGGAGAATAATAATCTGTACTGCTTGTTCTGATTTTCCCACCGAGCAGTATTAAAATAACTGATTTGTTTACTGTTTAAAACATTCTTTAGAGTCTCCTTGTTATTTGTCTTCTGTTTAAAACTTTTTTGTAGTGTCTCACTGCTATTTTTCTGCTGTGTTAAACATTCACTAGTGTTTCCCACCAAAACTAGGGTAGCTAGTACTTGTAGCATATCCAGATACAGGTTTGCTGGATCTGGGTTGTTTATAGTGCCTGTTTGTTCTGAGCACATTTTCCAAGCCATCTGTCATTGGAAAGGGCCCTTCTGCACTCTATTGAGAGAAGTGTGCTGACTGGAGCCTTTCTGGTGGAGTTTGGTTGGTCTAGGGCTTGGAGTAAGCATCCTCATTGGCACTTTTGAACCTTTTCAAAGTTTTTTTCTAAAAACCTAAACTAAACTAACTAAACTAAAGCTTCCCAAAAACATAAGTTACCTGTTTTTTGCTTGATTATACTATTTACTGCACTTTTTATTGCCTGCTGCTAAATTTAATACTGTATTTAAATACTGTATACTAAAATGCACTGTTGTTTTTCAATTGTCCGCCTTACTGTGTCTGTTAAATTGTATTTTATTGCTGATTTCACTGTTTGCAAAGCTGTTTTTGATATGTTCACTGTTTGTTAAGTATTTGCTGGTACCTTTCACTGTTCCAAAGGAATCTGTTCTGCTTGTTCTAGTTTTCCACCAAGCATTGTTCAAATAACTGATTTGCTTGCTGTTTAAAACATTCTTAGGAATCTTCTTGCTGTTTTTCTGCTGTTTAAAACTTTTTTAGTGTCTCACTGCTATTTTCTCTGCTGTGTTAAACATTCTCTAGTGTTACCAGGTGAAACTAGTGCAGCTAGCAGCTGTAGTATAGCCTTGATACAGGTTTGCTGCATGTGGGTCTGTTTGTTGCACAGAGCCACGCACTGCCTTGAAATTATGCACCATAGCCAGACAGATAAATTTGTCAATTTTTCCCTTAGATACAGCTGTAGCACATTAGTCTAGTCCTCATGCTTAGTACTTCTTTGGTATAATAAATACTGGTAGTGAGCTGTGACCTAGTAAACCACCAGCAAAAAAAAAAAAAAAACAGCAGAAATATCCATCCACCAAGCACCTCCTTTTGCAGTCCTGAAAAGCACCCCCTTTGTGATAACAGTTCTTCAACCTAGCATTATGGACAGTTGGACTACCCTTGTTTCTCCTACCAAAGTTGTTGACTTGGGTCTCCTGAGGCAGTGTAGCAATTGCGTCATGTATACTGACAACCCTCTACTAATAATCCGCTCTAGTACAGAGTGTGAGAGATGTATCTACTCCAATAATCTTGAATCCCTGCTCTCTCACACTTGAAAAAGTAACACTGAAGAGGTTGTCAACCCACCCACCACTACTCATGCACATAGTTCCACTATTCATATACACAGTACACATCAAACACAAAAATCAACATATGCGGAGGTTCTCTAAAAAACTTACTGAGACACCAGACACTTCCAAAACACAAGACTATTGCAACTAACACAGTTCCCACAGCACCTATGACACATAGTAACACCAGTGTCTCACCTACCAAGCTCATAAGGTGTAACACTCACAAAACTAATTTTCTTGTCACTGGTGACTCCATACTCAGACACACAGATGTCCAACTCACCAAGGTGGACAAGGAGAAAGTCACAGTCAGCTGCCTGTCTGGTGCCAGGATTCATCAGATCATGATTCATGCATGCATTCAGGTCTCTCAGAAACAAGTACCATTGTGACTCTGTCATAGTTCATGCTTGTGTGAATGACCTGAGATGTACCTCACTGGATTATATGAAGAGAGACATGATTGAGCTCTTTAAGTATGTGTCCCTAGCCTGAGCAGCATACTACCCTCACCTACAATGATGCCACAGTATAAACAAAAAAATGATTGACTTTAATAATTGGCTCCGTTTTTGGTGTCATTCAAAGGGGATCCAGTTTCTGTCAGCCTGGGAAGTCAAGGTCGACAAACTCCGCTGCTTTGCCAGAGATTGTTTGCACCTGGTACCACTAGGCTTTCAGCTGCCAGCAAAGGCTATTGTTTCCCCCATAGTGCCTTTTTCAGGCAAGGTCTCGAAAACAAACTTCCCAACATGAAATTTATCAATCATAACAAAATAAGGGTCATGCTTCTAAACACTAGGAGTTTAAACCAAATACTGCACACCTTGGAAGCACTTCTATCACTGGAAGATGTAGATATCTGTGCATTCAAAGAAACCTAGTTCAAGGCCTCGGAGTGTACCCTGGCCTTGCAAGGCTACAATGCCTTCCACACCTTTAGACTGCAAAACAAATGTGTGAGAACCAAAGGAGGTGGTGTTTCTATCTGTATTACAGATAAGTTCACCTCCTGTCTAGTTAGACTGGACAACTCCACGGAGTTACTCCAAGTTCAGGTTACTGTAGGTAAGACCCCCGTTCAAGTCACAGCCAGTTATAGACCCCCTCTATTGGTCATGATACAGATGAAGCCTACTTGACCAAACTGGAGTCAATCCAAATATTCCTGAATACTCTGGTTATGGGGGATTTCAATTATCCCCCCATCAACTGGGAAACCTACTCTAGCCCAACCTCCCTAGCACAAAAGTTTCTTGACTCTGTTAGCTCAAATGCACTGAAACAAATTGTTCCTGACAAGAGGAACAAATATACTAGATATGGTCCTCACTAACATGACAAACAGATGTACTGCCGTAACTGTCAGACCTTCAATCAATCACCCTCAAGCTGGTACTAACACTAGAACTCATAAACATTGAAGACAGACTAAAAAACTTTATCAAGGCAAACTATATACCCTTCTAGGGGAAGGTATAAATGCATTTCACACCCAGCTGGAAGCGGTAACTACACCGAAGCTTACACTAAAGCCCTGTACAATCACTTACATGTGTGTATAGACTCAGCTGTACCAGAAAAAATAAATGCTAGTGCCCCAAGTAAAAACAAGCCACCATGGTGGACATCCAGCGTCAACAAACTTTACAACAAATGCAAAAAGCTGCTGTCCAAGAAAACAAAGGCGAGGCCCCAACTATGGAAAAGCACCCTCCTCTGCCTCAACAGGCAAATAAGACAACATGTCAAATCCTCTAAGGGCATCTTTGAGAAAAACCTAGCAAGCACAGCCAAGGATAACTATAAGGCCTTTTACAATAATGTACATAGCCGAAAAGGTAAGGCCCAAGCATGTGCTGAACTAGTGACTAACAGTATCACATACACTGACCTCACAAAAATAGCAAACCTGCCTAGCAGATAGTTTGGCAAAAATTTCACTCCCTTATCCCCTCCAAACTTATCACAAACCATGCCCTAACCTTCCCCCCTACCCTACATACCTGAAGAGCAGGTCATTAAAGCCTTGATTAAGGCAAAAACACAACCTCTATGGGGCCAGAGGGCATCCCAGGCTGTCTTCTAAACAGGCTAAAACATGAACTAGCATCACCATTAAGTACCCTTTTCAATTACAGTCTAACCACAGGCTTTGTTCCTGTGGACTGGAGAACAGCAACAGTTATTCCCCTTCACAAAGGTGGCCTAGCAACAGACCCGGGTAATTATATAAGTCTGACCAGCCTCATCTGTAAGGCCATGCAACATATCGTTATGGATGTCATAAATACCGACATAGGTACTTTTCCAAACCCTGGATCCAACCCAGTCCAGCTTTATCAAGGGCAGATCCTGCCTGTTAAATCTGGTGCATTTCTTTGAAAATGCAACCAGGGCCACTGACAAGGGCAAATCTGTCCATAGAGCATATACTGACTTGGCAAACGAATTCCACACAATCCCACACTCAGGCATTACCGATAAACTTAGCAGACTGTATGTAAACTCATTTGTTGTATGATGGGCTGCCAACTAGCTGACAAACCAGACACACAGCATAAGAGTGGGTGACTCCATATCAACCAGCAGATACCTGTCACCAGCAGGGTGCCACAAGGGTCAGTGCTGGGCCCTCTACTGTTTGATATATAGCTCTCAGAAGTTTAGGCCAAAACTAAGGGATTGTGGCTGACCTAGTCTGCAGATGCAAACTAGGTGCAATTATTGAATCCCCAAATGATGTCAGTATACTTCAGGAGGGTCTTACACAGAGCAACAACTGGTGCCTTAGTCAAGGTGTCAAACTCATTGCAAAGAAATGCATCATCATTCTCTTCAGCAAAAACAATGTCCCCTCACACTATCAAATTTACAACAATACCTTATGTACCTACAAAGTGGTAAGAGATCTGAGATTACAAGTTGACTGAGACCTTAACTTTGACCACCCTGTGTCTACTGTAGTAAGGAAGGCTTTCTACGTAGCACACTTCATTAGTAAAGGAATCACCTTGAGAGCAAAGGAGGTCATAAACCCTCTATATTTAGCAATAATCAGGCCCATAATTTAGTATATCACCCCATTCTGCATGTACTGTACAAAGCACCTGCAGCAAATGGACAGACCTCAGAGGTCTCTAACGAAGAAGATCAAGGGAGTCCAGCACATGCCTTACTAGCTAAAGTCCCTGTCACTAACCTCTGTATCGTATAAACTTCTTTTGGGAGACTTATGCCTGGTTTACATTGCAATCTCAGACCCAAACCTAGTGAACTTGCTGCACATCCGTAAATCAAACAGGTCTTAGTGCTACCAGTTCCAGGGACCTAAATATGGCCTGCAACTTAAATAGGTCATTCTGGAAGGGCAGATTTGTTTCTCAGCAACTGCTGCATCTTTGGAATAAGCTACCAATTCATGTGAAACACAGCACCTCTATGACACTGTTCAGAAGGAGCCTGGTTGAGTGGATGGGGCACCATAAATTCTTAGTGGGGATAACTCCCACAACCATCCTGGACATGGGCAGTCACTACTAAATGCAATCATGGGTATTGACTAGCGTCTCTATGGTATTATATTGGGATGAAGTGGCTAGGCTTGAAATGACCTCCTGATCAGTAGCCTAGTAAAATCCTATGATCCTATGATACAGGTACTGCTTCTCCTTCAGATGTACACTATTTAAATGACCTCCTGATCAGTAGCCTAGTAAAATCCTATGATCCTATGATACAGGTACTGCTTCTCCTTCAGATGTACACTATTTAAGAAAAATCCTATGATCCTGTGATACAGATACTGCTTCTCCTTCAGATGTACACTATTTAAGTAAAATCCTATGATCCTGTGATACAGATACTGCTTCTCCTTCAGATGTACACTATTTAAATAAAATCCTATGATCCTATGATACAGGTACTGCTTCTCCTTCAGATCTACACTATTTAAGTAAAATCCTATGATCCTGTGATACGGATACTGCTTCTCCTTCACATGTACACTATTTAAGTAAAATCCTATGATCCTGTGATACAGATACTGCTTCTCCTTCAGATGTATACTATTTAAGTAAAATCCTATGATCCTGTGATACAGATACTGCTTCTCCTTCAGATGTATACTATTTAAGTAAAATCCTATGATCCTGTGATACAGATACTGCTTCTCCTTCACACGTACACTATTTAAGTAAAATCCTATGATCCTGTGATACAGATACTGCTTCTCCTTCAGATGTACACTATTAAAGTAAAGTCCTATGATCCTGTGATACAGATACTGCTTCTCCTTCAGATGTACACTATTTAAGTAAAATACTATGATCCTGTGATACAGATACTGCTTCTCCTTCAGATGTACACTATTTAAGTAAAATCTTATGATCCTGTGATACAGGTACTGCTTCTCCTTCACACGTACACTATTTAAGTAAAATCCTATGATTCTGTGATACAGATACTGCTTCTCCTTCACACGTACACTATTTAAGTAAAATCCTATGATACAGATACTGCTTCTCCTTCACACGTACACTATTTAAGTAGAATCCTATGATCCTGTGATACAGATACTGCTTCTCCTTCAGATGTACACTATTTAAGTAAAATCCTATGATCCTGTGATACAGATACTGCTTCTCCTTCAGATGTACACTATTTAAGTAAAATCCTATGATCCTGTGATACAGATACTGCTTCTCCTTCACACGTACACTATTTAAGTAAAATCCTATGATCCTGTGATACAGATACTGCTTCTCCTTCAGATGTACATTATTTAAGTAAAATCCTATGATACAGGTACTGCTTCTCCTTCAGATGTACACTATTTAAGTAAAATCCTATGATCCTGTGATACAGATATCCTTCAGATGTACACTATTTAAGTAAAATCCTATGATCCTGTGATACAGATACTGCTTCTCCTTCAGATGTACACTATTTAAGTAAAATCCTATGATCCTGTGATACAGATTCTGCTTCTCCTTCAGATGTACACTATTTAAGTAAAATCCTATGATCCTGTGATACAGATACTGCTTCTCCTTCAGATGTACACTATTTAAGTAAAATCCTATGATCCTGTGATACAGATACTGCTTCTCCTTCAGATGTACACTATTTAAGTAAAATCCTATGATCCTGTGATACAGATACTGCTTCTCCTTCACACATACACTATTTAAGTAAAATCCTATGATCCTGTGATACAGATACTGCTTCTCCTTCAGATGTACACTATTTAAGTAAAATCCTATGATCCTGTGATACAGATACTGCTTCTCCTTCACACGTACACTATTTAAGTAAAATCCTATGATCCTGTGATACAGATACTGCTTCTCCTTCACACGTACACTATTTAAGTAAAATCCTATGATCCTATGATACAGGTACTGCTTCTCCTTCAGATGTACACTATTTAAGTAAAATCCTATGATCCTGTGATACAGATACTGCTTCTCCTTCAGATGTACACTATTTAAGTAAAATCCTATGATCCTGTGATACCGATACTGTTTCTCCTTCAGATGTACACTATTTAAGTAGAATCCTATGATCCTGTGATACAGATACTGCTTCTCCTTCACATGTACACTATTTAAGTAAAATCCTATGATCCTATGATACAAATACTGCTTCTCCTTCAGATGTACACTATTTAAGTAAAATCCTATGATACAGATACTGCTTCTCCTTCACACGTACACTATTTAAGTAAAATCCTATGATACTGTGATACAGATACTGCTTCTCCTTCACACGTACACTATTTAAGTAAAATCCTATGATACTGTGATACAGATACTGCTTCTCCTTCAGATGTACACTATTTAAGTAAAATCCTATGATCCTGTGATACAGATACTGCTTCTCCCTCAGATGTACACTATTTAAGTAAAATCCTATGATCCTATGATACAAATACTGCTTCTCCTTCACATGTACACTATTTAAGTAAAATACTATGATCCTGTGATACAGATACTGCTTCTCCTTCAGATGTACACTATTTAAGTAAAATCCTATGATCCTGTGATACAGATACTGCTTCTCCTTCAGATGTACACTATTTAAGTAAAATCCTATAATCCTGTGATACAGATACTGCTTCTCCTTCAGATGTACACTATTTAAGTAAAATCCTATGATCCTGTGATACCGATACTGCTTCTCCTTCAGATGTACACTATTTAAGTAGAATCCTATGATCCTGTGATACAGATACTGCTTCTCCTTCACATGTACACTATTTAAGTAAAATCATATGATACAAATACTGCTTCTCCTTCAGATGTACACTATTTAAGTAAAATCCTATGATACAGATACTGCTTCTCCTTCACATGTACACTATTTAAGTAAAATCCTATGATCCTGTGATACAGATACTGCTTCTCCTTCAGATGTACACTATTTAAGTAAAATCCTATGATACAGATACTGCTTCTCCTTCAGATGTATACTATTTAAGTAAAATCCTATGATCCTGTGATACAGATACTGCTTCTCCCTCAGATGTACACTATTTAAGTAAAATCCTATGATCCTATGATACAAATACTGCTTCTCCTTCACATGTACACTATTTAAGTAAAATACTATGATCCTGTGATACAGATACTGCTTCTCCTTCAGATGTACACTATTTAAGTAAAATCCTGTGATCCTATGATACAAATACTGCTTCTCCTTCACACGTACACTATTTAAGTAAAATCCTATGATCCTATGATACAGGTACTGCTTCTCCTTCAGATGTACACTATTTAAGTAAAATCCTATGATCCTGTGATACAGATACTGCTTCTCCTTCACACGTACACTATTTAAGTAAAATCCTATGATCCTATGATACAGGTACTGCTTCTCCTTCAGATGTACACTATTTAAGTAAAATCCTATGATCCTGTGATACAGATACTGCTTCTCCTTCAGATGTACACTATTTAAGTAAAATCCTATGATCCTATGATACAAATACTGTTTCTCCTTCACATGTACACTATTTAAGTAAAATACTATGATCCTGTGATACAGATACTGCTTCTCCTTCAGATGTACACTATTTAAGTAAACTCCTGTGATCCTATGATACAAATACTGCTTCTCCTTCACACGTACACTATTTAAGTAAAATCCTATGATCCTATGATACAGGTACTGCATCTCCTTCAGATGTACACTATTTAAGTAAAATCCTATGATCCTGTGATACTGATACTGCTTCTCCTTCAGATGTACACTATTTAAGTAAAATCCTATGATACAGATGCTGTTTCTCCTTCACACGTACACTATTTAAGTAAAATCCTATGGTACAGATACTGCTTCTCCTTCACACGTACACTATTTAAATGCTTATATTGCTGAAACTTTGATTTGCTTACTGATTCAGTCCTACATTTTGCAGTGATATGTGTATCGGGACTTAAAATGGGCAGTATCTGCTCATTCTAAAAAAGGGGAGGAGACCTTATTGTTGAATAAGCACTCTGACTTGGAGCAACCTCGGCCTGAAAATATGTAAGTCGGGGGGGGGGTGTAGACAAAGCTACCTATATGAGGGTACAGCAGGATTAACCCCCATGCAAAAATGCTTTTGGTACTAAGTGTTCTACTGGACAGAAACCACTATTGCTCAAGTACTTTTGTGCTACTGTTTACATACTCATGCTTGAGGGCTTTATACTACTGAGTGATAAAGTATATCACAGTTAAGATGCAACTGGATATAGTAGACTTTCTTTCTCTCTTTCTCTCTCTCTGTATATATAAATCCTAATAATATCCTGATAAAGGGTTGTGATACATATGTTTGTTAGTTTCATGGGGTTGGGGGTTGGTATAATGGTTAAAGTGTTTATCTTTGAGACACAAGGTACAGGGTTCAATTCTCACCTTTGAGAAACATGGCTAGGCTTAAAAAGCCCCCTGATGTCATTAGCCTAGTAATTACCTATGAAACTATGATGTAGATATTTTTATTATTCTATAGTCTGCGCATATTGTCAAAATGTTTATCCCTATTCCGTGTGGACAATCAACCACCAGCAAGTCAAACCCCACTACTGTCATAATGCATCTCAGCATAGATTAATAAATGAAAATAAAACAGCAAAGTTGTGCTTTGCATAGATCAGCATCAGTGTAAATAAAAAATAAATACTACTCCCTAAAAATTCCTAAACATACTAAAATCTCTAGACATCACATCTGTTTTAGTTCAATTAAAATTAGCTAAAATTAAAAACAATGAATTAACAATTGGTAATGCTAACAAATAAAAATTGCATTTCTGACAAATCTGACCCAAACAGAAGGCACAAGTAATTAACATTAACCAAATTAAAACACAACACTGCCAACAACTGTGCAGAAAACAAGAAAAGCTATAAATATATTAACAAAAAAACTGTATAAGTTACTTCAAAAATAGAGCTAGAAAACCACTAACAAAACAAAAACGTGAAAGGTGTGTAATGCTATATTCAACAACTTAAGAATTACTGAATCACATTAAAATGAGATTAAAGCAGTAAATCAGAAAAAAATTGAAAAATGGATCAATGCCATCTCTCCGGTATGAAGGAGAGACTGTGACACAGGAGGGTTGGTCTGATTAGCAGCCCCAGCACTGGAAGAGCTAGATGAGGCATGGGGTGAAAGAAAGGGATACTGCTTACCACTTCTATTGAGGGAGAGATAAGATGCATGTGTCTGATGCCACAGAGTGTGTGTACTGATTGCTCCAGTGAAGACCAGAAAAATGTATACAGGGTGTCCAACTCATAAAGAGGTGGGTAATCTAAAGGATTATATGACTTGTGTGAATGAGTGACAGTTCTGCAATATGTCCATGCATATCTTCACAGGGACCAGGCATCCAGGCATGCACACAAGGGTAGACAGGGCCTAAGAAGGAACCCTCTGATTCTTCAATGATGAATCACAGCACAACCTTCCCCATATATCTTTTGCACCATGAAGAGAAACAAATTAGCATGAGCTTAACAGGTGTGTGATTCCATGTTGGTATCTTAAATAAGTATTGCTGAAATCCACTTTCAGCACTCATTGACTTTGCCTCTTTCTCTGCTGGTGTGCAATTACAGAGATAGTATATGCAAGTTAGGGGGTATAGATGTCATCCCATGGAGGCTTGTTCTATGCAAACAAAGAATATATACATATATCTGTGTGTGTGTGTGTGTGTGTGTGTGTGTGTGTGTGTGTGTGTGTGTGTGTGTGGTTTTCAGTGATGTTAATTCACACTTATAGCATTCACCCAAATAATCATAAATAAGTTCACATGAATCCAAATGAGTTGGCCCTCACATTTCAGATTAATAGATAAATAGGTTGGAAAGGTAGGGAGGTAGCTTGATGTCTACTAAATGTAATGGGAAAAACTGCAATAAGAAAACAGAAAAATGAATGAATGTAATATGTTAGGGTCTGGTTCATTTGACAGACAAATTATCTTGAGGTTCAGGCTGCTAGGCAGCGACATATTACCTTATAGTATATCTGGTTGGGGACACACACACAAAGTGAAATTCACTTGCAGAGGTATTTGACTACTGCAAATTTAGTGTGGCCACAGAGGAACTTGAAGCACCATGTCCACATCTTCACTAATCAAGTGCATAGGGGCATGACCCACTGGGCACAGGAAAGGGGAAAGAGAGAGCAGGCACTACGGCAGGCTTCAGCCCCAGGATGCCCAGTAGGCATGTCAGTGGCAGCCAAAATGTAGTGTACAGTGAGCAATGCCTTTATTAAAGTTTTCTTTGTAGACTGTTACCCCTTAACAGTGTCTAGGGAACATTGTTTAAAATATACACTAGAGCATAAGTGTGATTACAGCAGCAGGATGTCCTCCATGTTGTAGCACACTTTTACATGTTGTAGTTATAGAAGCATATAGCATATACCAAGCACAGCACACAACACTTCCCTGTCCCCAGGCACTTGTTTTTTTGAAGCTGTGAGCATGATACTGCACGCCTCTCCATGCCAGCAGTGAATTTGAACAGCTATATGTCCCTGCAGCTGGATTTCGCTTCAGCCACATATTCCTTACTTAGTAAAAGACAGAAGAAAGACACTAGCAAGTGATTTAGAATGGTTTAGCAAATGTCCAGAAAGGTAGCTGTTGAGTTTGATTGCAAACTAAAGTACTGCACACAGGCCACAAGAAACCAGTAATGAGGTATCATCTGTCATCTGGTGGGCAGTGGTACTGAATATGGGCGCGTTGTCTGCACCTGGGCTGGGGCACCAGAAGCAGGATGAGAAGGTAGTAGTAGTGGTAGCAGTAAGCAGAAGAATGAGGTGTATCCTCAGGGGGATAGATCTCAGAAGCTAAGAGTTAATGTTTTCACTCTACAGGGCTTTTGTTGAACTATACCCCGAGTGCTGTGTCCAGTTTTGGAGACCATATAAGGAAAACATCATCATGCTGGTTGCAGCAAGTTAGAGCAAGGTTACTAGAAAAATCAGCAGGATAGAAAGGAAGGAGGAATGTGACCAAAGCCTAGAGCTTATAGATGTCTTGTCTCTTGAGACCAGAAGAGATGGGTGGATATAATAATGGTTCACTATATCATATAAGGCAAATGTGAATGGATCATTCTGTACAAAAAGAACAGAAAGGAAGGCACAGGCAGCAAACTATCAGGGCTGAATACTTCCAGGGTCTCCAAAAGCACTCTTTCATGTAGAGGGTTGTAAATACATGGCATAGGCTACCAGAATGGATGGCTTTCAAGAAGGCATGTGACATGTGGAAAAAGGGTTAAAGGGAAAGAAGGGACAGGGGAGAGCTACAATTTTAATAAACAGAAAAGGCAGACCTGAAAGACATATTGTTTCTTGCTACCATTAACCAAACATAATGTAACCCTTTTTAGCAGGATAGCAAAGTCACATGTATCCATTGCTAATACTATGCTGTAGTTTAGCCATTGTCTATTCATTTGTGACACCTTGCTGGCAGTGTTGCTAAGCTGAAGGTACATGTCATATCTGTCATCGTTCTGCACTAATACCTCCTGCACTCATCATTTATATGCATATGACTGCTGTATACATACAGTTAATTTGTGCACTCAGTTCTTATTTTATGTATGTATACTGTAAAATAGTATACACGAATACCACATGTATGCTGTGCATTGTGTGTGTGTTCACGTATGGATGTGAAATCCATGTCACAGGGACCAATTATATGAGTACTTACATATCTGGTGTCTTTTTTTTTTTTTTTTTTTGCTACATCGTTGTTATTTATCTCTAATAAGACAGTATCTAGTGTGAGCAATAAAAATGTCCAAAAACACTTTTAGTCAATGGCTAAATCTCCATAAGTAGCCCCTTATCACTTTAGTTTAATCGTTTCATCCGATTTCAATTTGATGTAATGTAAATTATTGTCCTTTGTATGATTTCCTTTACACAACTGAGCTATGTCTTGAGAAATTTCATACCACCTAAAAGATATCTTTTCTCTCCTACTACGTTTTTGTGCTATTTTACATTACCAAGTTATTGTTTGTGACATAATCGATTTTCTTTTAATCTTTCATCTCTATAGTCAGATTACTGTAACTGAAATTCTTTCTACTTATGCACGTTTCTGGGACTCTTCTTATGAACTTGTTTATTTACATAATTCGTTTTAACTATGTATTTGCCTTACCCCATGCTTTTTTATTACTTTATTACATCATCTTACTTGTTTTATGTGTTCTAGTCTTGCCATTGGGTCCATGTCTACACAGACAACAAAATCCTCCACAGAAGCAAACTGTACTTAATCAGTAATAAATTATTCTGACCATTTTTCTAACATAACAGACAAGACCTCATCTAGCCCTTCAGAGTCTGAGTGTTAAGGCTAACCCTTAATAGGATGTATGAAGTATAGCTTAAAACTACATGACTTTGACCTCTGCCTTGAAAGTATCTGTTTCTGTCTGGTGTGGACATCATTTACATGCATGTCTTATTATGTTTACTTGTTATGAGGTCAAACGTATTTTAATTAAAAATACCAAAGGCATAAATGAAAAAGTGAGAAAGTAAATAAACATAAAACATAAACATATGAGTTCAGTGAACACAAGAAAAAGAAATGCTGTACCATGCCCCAGAGAATTTACCTCTAAGACGTTTCCCAAGATCAAAACTTCCATATGAGCACAATCTAGAAAGAATCCGAGAAAAAACAAGAAGAAATTAGTGTTCTTTTGCTTTAATGCCAGATGTGTCTGCAGCTGTGTTGTTTCATTTACAAATGCATATATGTATGCATTTATTTTTAACTGAAGTTAGATGGGATTGTGAAGAAATAGATCTGATTACCAGTAACTAGTAGAAAAACTGATGCTCTGTTTACAGGAATAAATTATTTATATTTATTATCACAATCTACTGCATGAAAGAAATACGGTTACAAGTTAGCCATTTTAAAGGTACACCAAAGCTGGTCACACAAATGGAAAATTGATTATTTCCAGTGTCAGCCTATTTTGATGTTTTTATTGATTAGTTTTAACATGGAATCCACACTGCAAAAAAATGTTTTTGCTGATAACCAAGTAGCTTCAAGCTTAAAGTAAAATAAGCTCAGTAGTATGTTTCACTCTCCAAGGCTGAAGCAGTTCAACTTGCTGTGCCTAAGAATCGATTCTGTGAATGTGACAGGTGTGATGAAAAACTCTGTATCAAACATGCACTAAGGCAAGTTTCATCATCATAGCATGTGTTCCTGTGAAACACTGCACATTACTTTGGCAGCAAATATGACCCTTTGCTAATGCCTCTTTACTCAGGAGTTCACATATCAGGTGGACACTGGTCAAGTCAGTAGAAAGAAAGATTAATGTGGTAGATATGAGGTGTTGGGCAATAATAATAGGTGTTAGATTGAAGGACAAACCAGGGAATGAGACATCAGAACAAAAGCAGATGCTAAAGCTGTCATCTGTCATCTAGAAGATGGCGGGATGACATGAAATGAATGATCTGTCAGATAAAGTTCTGTCATTACCCAGTAAGTGTTCAAACAAGGTCGCATCCAGCAGAAATGAAGGAAGATCAAGAGTGAAAGAGTGGCAATATTAGAGAAAAATGATGCAACCTGAAAGTAGTACTATATCTGATTCAAGTTCATGGGTGTCAGTTACTGCCGACTCCAATCATTCTTTTATGAAAAATGGAAAAAAAACCTAGAGCAGATGAGAAACCATGACTAATGTTAACAAACAAATGCAGTGCAATAATATTGGTCCTCCATATCAACGGGAACAGCAATTTATTCATCATATCCAGCATGTTACTTTTACTTCTCAGCCTTATCCACTGTACATGAGAATATGATATTTGCACTTATTTTTTCTTAAAAATAGACATGAAGCATGTTTGCTTCTTTTCTATAACTGGTTCTATCTGTAACAAATCAGTGAACATGAACTTAGCATCATCACTACTGCAGAGCAGCCAGTCAGCTTATTAATATATGTTTAATATGGAAATGTGCACGCTATATTTCATGTTAATAATGCAAAATCACAAATCAGCTGCAACATTTACATTCATAGCTTTATACATCCAGATTTATCATCTGTCTGTATTTTTCTTATGACTCTATTTATTTAGGCAAGACATGAAAATTACAAATGTCCTGTTTTTTAAAGAAAAACATATTTTCTCACCCTTTCACTAAAACACTGCAAAACTAAAATACTGTATCTGTAACACTTTAATATAATATAAAATAGAGGAATACAACTAAAAGTCTTCAAAAGAAACTCTTCTTTGACACTAAACTGAAAATAAATATTTAGTGTTAATTAATAGTGTTGTTTAGTTTCCAAAATCCTGTATTTCAGTTTTCAATAAAAACTGTCCCATACTAGATGACTGAAAAGGTCCATGGCTACTTACTAGGATATTGATCTGTGAGGATGTTAAGACGCCTAACCTTACATTTCAGTGGTAGTTTTTGTCCTTATATTTTGCATACAAATAACCAAGAGATAGGATGAATAAATGTATGTTAGGTTATTTATATTTTCCCCAGTCCATGAGAGGCAGGGGTGCTAAACTGGGGCAAATTACCAGTTACCCATCCATTCATCTAAATTACATTTGAATATAGGAGAAGTACTTTGATTTACATGGAATGAAAGATAGTTCCACAGAAGTGGCATTCTCTTTGATACAAACCTGTACCTCCAACAAGTCTGATTTATTATGCAAATGAAATTGAGATCCCTTGAGCAGGGCTTTATCATACCATTGAACTTATGAAATAGGTCTGACAGAAAAGGGTCTGTTGAAGCTCTAAACACAAGGCAGAGGTTATCTCGCAGTAGACTGTATGATACTAAGAAGAGGGATAAGGTTCTGTGATGGTCTGCATATTTTTTTTTATGATTTAGGCCCTTAATATTTTTAGTGAGAAAACACTGTGGTCATTCCCATTGTGACACGCGTTTAGGGAGGTACATACCAAAAGGGCCAGTGACTGACCTAATGGGGTCTATGTTACCATGTTGAAAGACATGTTCACCGATCACATCTTAAATGACACAGTAATATTGACTTGTCTCAAACCCAAATGGCCCAGTCAGCAAATTAGTGTGATCTTGGTCACTCAGCAAATTTTTTCCCAGGGGAAAAAAAAATCACTCGGCCGTACAGAAAAAAAAACACACTTTCAAACCATACAACTTGGGGGGGGCTTCACCCCCACACCCTTCCTAAAGAAATATATCAACTCAGAGATCACACTACAGTGGGGTAAAGGGCAAATCCCCAATGATGGCTGAGCGATTTTTCCCCCTGGGAAAAAATTTGCTGACTCGGCCATTCGGGTTTTAGACAAATCAGTTTTGCTGTGTCGATTAAGACGTGTTCAGCGAACATGTCTTTCAATGCGGTAATATAGACCTGACCTAATGAGTGCCAAGTACAGAGAAAAAAATTATCTGAATCAGGATATAAAATGATTAGATATAAACTATGCAATGAAAAAGTATTTCCTTACAACAGTGGATATATGGTAATCTAAGGACTGTTTATTGTCGACACAGGTTCCCAGATCCCTGACTACATGATCAATTCTCAGGGGTGTGTTATTAATGTAATAGTTACAAGGCGAATCTTACTTGCCAAAGGATGTGATTATATACTTCTTGACATTTAGTTTTAGTCCATACCTTTGACACCCGATATTTGATTGTGGCAGGCTGTCTTGAAAGGATTTTGGTGTGCCCTGGGAAGTTTATGATGGCACCAAGTCTACAGTCAGCTACAAACCCTTGACATAAGCACTGATTTCCAAAATATAAATGCCACAGAGGAGCTGCCAAAGGAATGAACCCTGGGTTTCCAGTTTCTAAGATGACCATTATATATCTATTCAAGTAGTGCAAGTAAAACAAACATAAATCAATAATAATAGCTTTTTTTTTGCATGCTGAAATAATAGCAAGCCCTTTTCTTTCAGGAAAAATAGATGCGTGTTTAAGCTGACTACACCAGTGTGTGTGTGTGTGTGTGTGTGTGTGTGTGTGTGTGTGTGTGTGTGTGTGTGTGTGTGTGTGTGTGTGTGTGTGTGTGTATCTTTGTGTTTGTGTGTGTGTGAGTACATGTCTTTGTGCATGTGGGCAACTATTTGAAATGTCAAACCTGCTGGAGTGAGTCTTGAAATGCAGAGACTGAATGGCCAAAAGAACAGGCTTCCATATACTGAGTCCAAGATGCCATTTCTCATAATATTCCTTTTACTCCAAGGTAATGTGATCTCACAGTTGTTATATAAGTTTGGGGTGTGTGGGGAGCTTGCCCCTCCAGATAGGGTGTGCAGGGGGAAGCTTGCCCTCTCCCTGCAAAAGGAAGTTTTAAGAAGAAGAAATTGATTTGTGAGATTCACTCTTCTCCTGTGTTTTCTCACAATTTTTTTTACTTTTCATCACTCAGCATTTCAAGTGCCAACATTTCAGTAATAAGCTGTGTGTGTGTTTGTGCTTGCCTGCCTGTGATATTAACTGGTGTGGTGCTCCAAGATGGCTAGGGTGACTTTTTGGCAATTGCCATTTCAAGTAGTGACATTTCAATAAGAAGCCGTGTGTGTGTGTGTGTGTGTGTGTGTGTGTGTGTGTGTGTGTGTGTGTGTGTGTGTGTGTGTGTGTGTGTGTGTGTGTGTGTGTGTGTATCCATCTGCCTCTGATGTTTAGTGGTGTGGTGCTTCAAGCTACCTAGGGTGACTTTTACTCAAGTCAGTGATGTTCACAATAGAAGATGTGTCAAATGGTGGCACAAATTAAGTGGGTAAAACTTTGCCAAACTAGAGTGGAACATGGAGTGTCATTGGATGTGGCATGATATAGAAATGTTCATAGTGATGACACCTGTGTAGAAATTTAGGAAGCACAGACAAGGGTAACAGAAGCAAAAAGACAATACCATGCATATGATATATAAGATGTATAAAGTCTGACATACAATCTTATTTGTGCGAATTATGTCTGAATAATGGTGGTGTGTGTGTGTGTGTGTGTGTGTGCGTGTGTGTATATATATATATATATATATATATATATATATGTGTGTGTGTGTGTGTGTGTATATATATATATATATATATATATATATATATATATATATATATATATATATATATACATACATATGAAAAATACATAGGTCACAAATAGATTATACAAAAGAGTAAGCAATAATTAGGAGAAAGTTTTAAAAAATGTTTTTGCTTATACAGCTTGTTTTTAAAGAGTAAATTAATTATGCATTAACGTATGCAGCATTTTAGCAACTCATTGTGTCTGTTTTTTTAATGTTAAGCAAGTGCATAGATTCATTGTGTAGTGGTTCCCTTACAGCACTCAATTAGTTAATGTGTGAGTTATTTTTAATTCAGCATCAATGTGTGGCAACCAATGAGAATTGATGGTAATGCATAAAGGTACTGACATTTGTGAACTTTGTTTGTCTGATGAAATTTTACACATTGTGAAATGAAAGCACTAACCAGCTTTTATTGTTTTATGTATTAAAGTGGTGCTTGCACCTTTTGAGTACTTGTATACAGTCTACGGTCGTTCTTCAAGCTGTTTTTGCATTCGTTGACTGTCTGTGATTTCTTTACTTGGTTTTGTGAGTTTTTGGCTTGTTTTTATTTGTAACTTTGTCTATCTTTCCTTGCAGTTTCAGTAAGTTATTTATTTATTTGTCTTTGTTGACTGGGAGAGTGGGACTGGGCCCAAATGGGCAGAGCCCATTTTCAGTGGAAGCATGGGGAGAAATCCTCTATCACATTACATTTATATTAACAACTGAATTTCATACAATTCTCAATACAGCAACAGTTACATTACTCAGAAGAAGCATAGTAAAGTATTTACATCAATATGTATAAGTCTATACAATTCATTAGCTCTAAACTCTTGCAGGACATACATGGATTTATAATGTAGAAGGGAAAACACTGCAGTAAATAAGTTTAGTGTTCTTACATTTCAGTGCAGAAAGGTTTGTAAAGAGTTCAAGAGATGTAATAAAGAGTTGAGAACTGAGTTATAAAATTATGTAGGGAGTGATATTAGTATTATATAGGAGGGCAGTGGTAATAGCTTTTGAGTGAGAGAGAATGATATAGGATTAGTTCTATCTAGGCTGCTGGTACCAAACCGGTATATCTGGAAAGTTTATAACTTGGACAGAAAGAGAATACATGAGTGGGATAGAGCAGTAGATGGGGCAGTTAGAAAAAGTAAAAGATGAGAAGTGTTTAAGTAAGAGAAAGACAACAACTAGTTTTAAAGAGGGGCATGAAGAAGGGTGAAGAGGGATGTATTGATTCAAGTGTAGGAGGAAATGTTGTCTGGAGTGTATTGATCCATGTATAGGAAGGAAAAAAGTTAAGGACAGGTAATAAGAATTTTGTCCTTTCACTAGAGGTTTCAACCTGGTGATGAACATGAGCACAAGAAGGATTGGGTATTGTTTAAGCTGGATTTTATAGCTTGGGAGTTTGTTGGTCATTTTTACTTGTGTAGGGATGATGTTCTAGAATTTGGAGATGTAACAAGTGTATAGTGAGTCCACTGATGAATTATTTACCGTACTAGTGATTAGTACATATTCATCACTAGAATGGAGATCTCTTGTGAGGTTGTAGAAAGATAGTGAACATTTTTTAAAGCAGGACTTTTTTTAGGATAATATATAAATCTGTATGCCATAATTAACTGAGAGTATGTTAGGTAGTCATTAAGCTCTATCCAGTTTAATTGTTTTAAAGTTTGGCAATGGTGGGTTTGGTATGCAGTGTTGGTAGCAAATTTAGCTACTTTGTTGTAACAGGAGGCTAGTTTGGACTTTAGTGTAGAGCTTAGGTTTATTAGTATAAGTGAGACATATAAAAAGGTTGGAAGCAAATAGGTTGAGGCTATGGTTTTTCTTGCTAGATCTGTAAGATACTATTTAGCCCTATGAAATGAGGCAAGTTTACGGGTGATCTTTTTTTTAATTCGTTGAAGAATATGTAGATCATAATTAAGACTGCCTTCTATTAAAATACCCAGTAATTTAGCATGTGGTACTATATCAGTTTTAGTATTATTTTTGGATATAACAAAGAATGATAGTTTTTGAATGAGATAATGTTTTGGGGTGAAGAGCATCAGTTTTGTTTTATTGTGACTAAGGAGCAATTTGAATTTTCAGCTAGGCTTTGATTAAAGGGAAAGAAATTTGAGTAATGTCTTGGGGTTTGGATATTGTGGAGGCTCTGCATATTAAAGTTGAATCATGTGTATATGGTACTATATTTGCCTGGTCTATGGCAGAGTAAATAAAATTACTGAAGAGAATGGGTCCCAGTATAGAGCTCTGAGGGACACCTATGGTAACTGGTTAACTGGGAGAGAGGAGAAGAGGTCCTGTTGCTTTTTTTTATTTGACTGCTTGTTGCCTTCCAGATGGGTCAATGTCATAACACTGAAACTCAACAGATTGAGCCCATATCATTGAAAACTCATAACACTGAAAATTCACAATACTGAAAATATTTTCCGCATGAAATATGTCCTTAAAACATGTTTTTGCAGGGATGGTGGAAGGAACATATTTCTTAGATATAGATCTATTTGTCAATACAGAGACTGGAAAAGCAGTTGTATCTGCAGCCATTTTTAAGTAGTCTGTTAGGAGTTGGTCAGCAGCTAGGGTGGTTGGTTTCAGCTTATGGAGGCATTTTTAATGGTGGATGTAGGTACTGGGCTGAAGTCAAATAGTTGAGGATATTTATCAGACGTTGCAGGTACTGAGAGGGTAGTACAAGTGTTAATGTTTGTGAGGGACATTACTGTCTTTATAAAATTATTTAGAAACTGTAGGATTGTTGGATGTAGAGATGGGGATGGAAGTTTGGCCTGTATGTAAAAGGTTTGTTTATGGGTGTCCAGAAGAGTTTTGGGTTTTCTGATGTTTATTTTGAAGGATGTTATAATAGGATTGCTTGTCATATTTTATTTGGTAATTTGTCCTTTTCCTTAGTTGCCTAAACAGTTGAAATGTATGTTGTGTTCTGTTTTTGTGTCAGTTTTTCCAGGCTTTGTCACATTGTAACATTCATTTCTTTGTTTCCTTGCTCAGCTATGGTGTAGGTTTAGATATGACCCTTTTCGTACATAGTTGGTCAAGATTATTGAGAATTTTTAGGAATATCTCTTTTTTAAGAGTGTGACAGCAGTATCTCAGGGCATAGATTTTAGTATATTCCAGTTATATTATGTTAAAGTTTTGATAAAAGTGTCCTTAGTAAAAGGGATTGAGTTACAAACTTTGTTGTAAATTATATGTTTATCTTGGATATTATAACTTCTGCTTGTGTAAGTAGCTAGATGGTCACTTAGGCTCTCTGGAAGACAACCAGCTGTCCTAATTTTGTTGAGTCTGTTAGTAAGAATCCAGTCTAAGGTGAATTGCTATCAGTACTTTTGTAGACTCTAGTAACTGATGGAATTAACTGTGCAAAGCTGTACAGGTTTGTGGAATCAGGTGGGGTGTTGGCATTGATAAGCTGCCAATCTATATTTAGGTTTCCTAACATTATTGTTTCATATTAGATATCATAGAGTATCCAGTATATATTTTCCACAGTGGTAATGTTTACCTGGTTTGATATATATATTTGCTAAACAAAGTGTTTTCCTGTTATTGATTTTAAGTGATATAAGTAATTCTTTGTTATCAAATTGTGGTATCTCCTGTGCATATGTAGCTATGTTTAGGGAATTATTGTAGATAATGGCAAATCCATCTGCCCATTTGTTTGTCCAATCAAGCCTAATCCTATTGCTTTATCTTGTTGTAATACCATGTAGAGACTTTGCCATATGAATATGCTTTCATTGAGTTCCATAACTTCATCATTATTATTAAAGTCTAAGAACTGTTGTATTTCTGTTTAAAAACACATTTTAAAATCTTTTAACTTTGTTACAGAAGCTAACAATCTATTAAAATAAGCCAATTTTCTTGAGTTTATCATTCATGTATAAATCATTGCATAATGGTCTGATAAAAGATATGTTATCTCTATGACCTCTTCGATTTTAAAGACCAAATCATTTAAAATATATACCCTATCAGTTCTTGACTGTGCACCAAATCTATACTAATAATAACTGTAAAACAAAGAATTTGATTCAGAAAAGTTATTAAAATCTATAAGCTTAATTAAGTCAGTGAAGTTTAGTAAAGCATTAGCTGATGCTAAAACTCTAGGTTTGTTAACTGCATTGGTATCATTTTCTTTAGGAATACAGTTACAGTTTCCTGCCATTACTATACTCGCCTTCATATTAGAAGTTAATATTTTCAGATACGTCTTAGTGGATTTAGTTCCAATTCCTGAAGTCCAGTACATATTTACACATTTGCTAAGTTAAACTTTTTTTGATATTCAGTAATGACTATATACATCACATCTTTATCATCAGTGTACAAGTCAATAGCCTTAGTTATTTTAACAAAGTTTCTCCACACAATTGCTGTTTCCCTTCTCAAGAAATTGCTAGTAATATATATTGCTTTGTATTAGATCTATTAATATCATCTTATGATAATTACATTTCTTGTAAAAAATAGTTGTGATTTGTTTTTAAATATTTAAACATACTACGTGTTTTATTACACTGTTGATGCCATTTACATAAAACGCACATTTTAAAGAACACTTCCTATGTCACTTATATATTGCTAGTACTCCTAATTGTTATTTTGTGAGCTCCATAATATTATTAATAATATTTATAATAATAATAGTGTCTGTCTTCAAGCAAAATGAAAATTGCATGAAAGCTCATTTTTATTTGACATAAACAAAGAAAGCAAAGATTTAACAATATTAAAGATAACTAAACTGCAAGTAAATCAGTTTCCTTCCATGGAACTTAATGTTCCTAGTGTGAATAGAAATCCCATTCAAACTACCCTTCTAATTCTTTTTACTATCTTACAACAACTTATGCTAGTTGCTCTTACTTGTAGAACGTGTTACATATCATATAATACTTTATATTGGTTATATATTTATGTATTTATTAATTGATTGACATCTGTCTGCTAAGAAAGTCTGACTGGATAATTTTATCTGCTTTAGGTGGAGGCCCATGGAGAAAAGATCTACAAATAAAATAACAGAAAATATTTTTATTTTTATTTATTTAACTTAGGTGAAAACTGACATCATATTACAATATACTATAAATACATAGAGTAATACCAATATTAATACATATATGACACGTAGAGTAATACACATATATACCATCACTATAACAAGATGAATACAATATGCAACACTGAAATGTGTTGACATGTTATGAGTGCAAGAGTTTATTACTCACTTATAAAGCAAATGTCAGAGTGGAACATTCAAACAGTAGATAAGGAGAGGAAAGGAAGAGAGGGGAGAGTGAGATATAACTATTTGTTAGAGGTAATAAGTGGAGTAGATATGAGAGATAGGAAAAATCAAGATTAAGAATAAGGGAAGTAAGAGAAATAAAAACAAAGAAATGGAGAAATGGGGTATATACAGATATTAGAAGAGTATGAGATATAAATATTTAGCCAGAAGAGCTGTATGTGCAAAACTAGAAGCTAGAGAGGAATTATTTTAGTGGCATCTTAAATAAATGAATGTTATGTATTGCCCTGCCTGGTACAGGGATCGTATTCCAGACTTTTGCTACACAGTGTGAGTACAGAGTTTGACTGCAGTTTTTGTAAGGAGTATAAATGTCAAGTAGATTTTTGTCAGAAGATCAGAGGCAATGATTTAGAAAGTAGTGTGGAATTGTACTTAAAGCTGGACAGGAAGTGGGAATAAATACAGTTCTATGAATTAAGAGAAGTTGGGTCTAATTCAGTTAGTGTGATAATTCAGACTTTTTATTTAGAACAGTGATATGTTCTAGGATGTGCATTAGCTGCAAGTCTTGCTAACTTGTTGTAACACTGTTCTAGATTAGATTTTAGGGTGGTCTGAAGATTAGGCAAGAAGGGAAAACCATATAATACATACGGGAGTATGTATATAATGTATGAGTGACTGGTGGATGCAGTAAGGAATTTTTTGGTTCTATATAGCCTTCATAGTTGAGGATGTCATCTAACCCCAGCAGTCGTGAATGGGGTACTACTCCATTTTGCAAATTGTTTAGAAATGTGATTTTAAAGTTATGTTTCTCATGTGTAAGTGATTTGGGGAAAAATTAGAATGAGACTGGTTTTCTTTGAATTAATAAGCAGCTGGTGGTGACAAATCCAGTTTTCAATAGAGCTAAAGGCATGTTGCGTAATCTTTTCTAAATTTTCTAACTTGTCTGAAAAGCAGATAAGGCTGGAATCATTGGCATACTGCACAAAGGATGCTTATTGTATAGAAATATGGAGATTGTTTATAAAGATATTAAATAGAAAATGACCAAGGATAGGGCCCTGTAGGGCACACAAGATGGGTAGATAAGGGGAAAGGGTAGAATTCCATTTGACCACCTGACAGCATTCTGACAAGTAATTATTATACCAGAATAGTAGGTTGTGAGATACCCATTGTGGATAATTATAACAGTATTTCATGAGGCTTTTGATAAGTCTAGGAATAAGGAAGATACAAGTTTACCTCTATCCCTGGCTTTATTTATGTTATCTGTAAAAGTTAGGGGGGGCATTTTTTGTGCTATGGGCAAGTCTCTAACCAAGTTGAGTGCTGATCAGTAATTGTTCCATTAAGAGATGATTAGGATTGTATAGCATTTTTTTTCCTGATAGAAAGCATATAGGCTTCTTGTATTAACCTATTTTATAGGGATGGAGACTGGATATGCAATGGCATTAGCAGCAATTTTGATGCATTCAGCAGGAAGGTTATCTGCAGAGGGTAAGCAGAGTTTAAGGTTGGCTAATACTTTTTTTATGACTGAGAAAGAACCTGGTTTTAGTGGGAAGGTGGACTATTAGTGGATGGGGATAGGTATGAGTCAGGGAAGCCAGGAAATGATTCATTACTAAGGGCAGCTATGCTGTCAATGAAGTACAAGTTAAACTTGATGGCTCTTTCTAAGGGTGAATTATTGGGATAAAGGTTAAAAACATTGATAGTTCCAGGGTATAACATTTATTTAATGGATGACCAGAACTTTTGGGGTTATATATATGGTTATTTTGCAAGTCAGAATAATATAATTTCTTATTAAGGATGACTTGCTTTTGGTAAGGTTATGTAGTCCCTTAAACCACTGTAAGTTTTGTAGTGCTTTAAGTTTCTCTCAGTCTTTCCATGCCTTGTCTCTAGTTTAAATAAGACTTCTACTCTGATTAGTAAGCCAGTGGGCAAAGTTAGATTTTACTCTTTTCCTAGTGGGCAAGGCAGTTTAGGATGCTTAAAAACATTAAACTGAGCCTTTCTATTGCTTCTTCTCATATCAAGGCTTTTAGAATAATCCAGTTAAATGAGTTCAGAGTAGCTAAAATAATTTAGGGTTAAACTTTGAGAGATTATGAGTATTTCTGCATACTTGTTGCTTGGCATTGTGAGTAATACGTCTGATAGCATATGTAGAATAGTGATCACTAAAGGATTCAGGAAGAATTCCTGATGAAGTGTAGTTGCAAACATGAAAGACCAGAATCCAGTCAAGAATGGGGCAAGAGGGTGACATAGCTAAGATGGCTAACTGAAAGCAGCAACTGGTGCAAGTCATCCCTCTGCACAAAGATGGGCCATCTACTGACCCTGGAAACAACAGATATACAAGTCTAACTAGTCTTATATGTAAAGCCATGGAAAGAATTATCATGGAAATAATCAACAGTGATATAGTAAACCTCCAGACACTGAATCTAACCCAGTTTGGTTTCGTCAAGGGTAGATCATGCCTACTCAACCTGGTGAACTTCTTTGAGAAGGTCACCAAAGGAATGGATGATGGCAAAATAGTTTGCATTGCCTACCTTGACCTGACCAAGGCATTTGGCACAATACTCCACTCGGGCATAGTTGACAAACTCAAAAGGTTAGGTACAAACTCATGTCACCCAGTGGAGAGCCAATTGGCTCTCAGACAGGACCCAAAACTTTAGAATTGGGGAGTCCACCTCTACAAAGAGGCCAGTCACAAGTGGAGTCCCTCAGGGATCAGTCATTGGACTGCTCTGTTTTGGCATTTACTTCTCTGAAGTCAAGGCCAATGTCAGTGGTCTTGGCTGACTAAATTTGCAGATGATTTCAAATTAGGAGCTGCCATTGAATCCCACACTGACACAAATGTTCTCCAGTAGGGGGTGACACAGACAAACAACTGGTGTCAAAGCCATGGACTAAAACTAAATGCAAGAAATGCACAATAGTATCCTTTGGGAAGTCATCCACCCCTGGTAACTATGATATTGATAACACACTCCTTAGAGTTGACCCAGTAGTCAGTGACTTAGGGACACACATAAATAGTAATCTAGCCTTTGACCATCACGTGTCTACAGTAATGAGGAAATCCTTCTATGTTGTCCAACTTATAAACAAAGGCATGGCATCTAAGTCCAAGGAAGTCAATGTTCCACTGTATTTGGCATTCATCAGACCTATCATTGAGTATAATGCCCCCTTTGGTATGTATCTAACCAGGTACATCCAACAAATGGAATGTCCACAGAGGTTCCTCACTGAAAGAATATAAGGCTTAAGTAAAATGTCCTATGCAGACTGCCTCAAGGCTCTATCCCTGTATTTGTCTCCTACAGCCTTTTGAGGGGAGATCTATGCCTGACATACAGGGCATTGTTAGCCCTCACACTGATGGACCTCCTGCATTTCCGCAAAACAAACAGCACCAGAATTACCCATTCTTAAGACTTAAACATTGCCTGTGATATAAATAGGATCTACTGGAGAGACAGGTATGCATCTCAGAGATTACCCTGTCTCTGGAACAGGCTCCCCATCCATGTGAAGCAGAGTTCCTCCCTAACCCAATTCAAGCAAAGCCTGGAAAATTGGATGGGAACAGGAAATTCATCCCTGGTTTGGCACCTATCTCTCTAATGGACACAGGTGACCTCTAAATGGTTCATCTCCCAGGCTCCTACTTACACTTATCAAGGGTATCAGCACTTTTGACAGAGATTTGGGATGCATGGCTGGGCTTAAAAAGGCCCTTGTGGTTGTTAGCCTAGTAAACACCTATGAACTTTTCTCTGACAGAAAATATTATAAAAAGTTTAATTTGGAGATACTTGTTAGATATTTTTATTCACTAATACAGAAATGATTTATAGCTTCAGGTTCTTCAAAACCTGTAATTTTTCTGTCAGAATTTCAACTGCTTGGTTAAGAGAGAAGAAACTTCTGCATGAGCTACAAAAGAAATGGTACTCAGGATTCTTGTGTTAAAAGGGCATACAGTCAATATTACCTAGTATGCAGGATGTAGTACTTAAAGTAAATAAACGGGATACCAAACTAGAAAGTTTTAAAGAAGAGACCAGAAAGAAGATGGAACATTTAGAAATTCTTATGAAACAACAAAGTACAGGAATCAACATTATGTAAGAAACTTTAAATGATTATGAAGGAAGAATAACTGAAGGTGAGTCTCAGAATGAATTTATTTTAAAACAACATAACTGATTCATAGAAACATGTGATGATTTAGAAAGCAGACTGAGAAGAAATAACATTAGAATTTATGGTATACCTGAAAGGTATGAGAGAGACAACATAATAAACCTCTTAACTACCTTGCTACATAAAACATTAAATATACCTGAAACTATATTATGGAATTGAAAGGGCGCATAAATCCCTGAGAGCACATTCAAAGAAGAAAAACTCACCACCATGTTCAATTGTAGTTAAGTTCATGTCTAGCTAGAAAAAGAGCAAATATTGAAAATAGCATGGTCCAGGCCACCTACTAAAATAGTTGAACATTTAGTCATATTTGACCATGATTATTCCAGTGAAGTAATAAGCAAAAGAAATCCTGTTTACCACTGATCAAGGAAGTTAAAAATAACAATATTAAAACCACTTTGGTGTTTCCTGCAAAGATGAAATAATTTCTTTTTGAAGAAACCAAAATATTTAACATGCTGGAAGAGACATCCACTTTTGTTAACAGCAATAAAATCCTTAACAATACTAAAGAAATGGAGTGGGACAGTATTTCCTTGAACAGACAGAATGAGCTGAATTCCTGGAAAACTACTTCTAAAATTAAAAAGCCTAAAAACAAGTGACTTTCATTCTCTGATTGTAGGACTTTTAATTTCTGAAACAATAGATTTGCCCTTTAAGTAAAAGGTTTGTACTGGACTTTAAACTTCAAAACATATTTAAGTATGTATTTAAATGTTAAGCTAAATAGAGAAATATACTTAAAATAACACATTTTTTTCTTAGAAGTAAAGAATTGCTAAACAAACTATAGTAATGTTTTATATTGAGTTGTTGCTGACATAATTGTTTACATTTTGTTGAATGTTAATAGCTTATATTGTAGTATTAACTGAAATAAGTAAAGTTAGATGTTTATTACTGATTAGAACAGCTTAAAAGAACTAAAATGAATCACAAACATACAGAGGAAATTAGCAGCTGCTGTGTGCTGTGAGCTATCTTCACATGCTATAATCAAATTCTAATGTCAGGATGTGAAGCTCAGAACAGAACCAGGAGTGTAGCTAGGATTTTCACATTTGTACTCACAGCTCTCAGACTGCTGTCCCCACCAAACCACACCCCATTATAATGCTGCTCTCCACCTATCTCTTACATACTCCTTCCTTATCCACACCCCATCACAATGCTACTCTTCCCTATGCCACTACTTATACACAATGAAGCAATAAAACAAAAAACAGGCAGACAATTACCCCCAAATGTACATCTGCCCTTGGTTTGTAAGGACATTTTGCAGTCTCTGATTTACATTACAGTATACATTTTTCCCAGAACAGCTGTATCTGGTGACAAGTGCCTTTTAATATAGTTTACTACAGCTCCCACATATCTAATAAACAAGTTCCCAGACCAGGTTTTAGTAGCCATGATGTAGTGCCACAAGCTGGATACCTCCCTCCACCAAACCTGCCTCAAGACTCTTCAGATGGATACTTTTTTTTCCACAATACTGATGTTCTCAGTCCATGAATCTAACCTTTAGTAGTTAATACACTAAGCTAGGAAAAATAAAGAAAGTAAAATACTGTTATGATGCTTAAAAGGGAAATGAAGGTTACATTTGGTTTGATTTGTTAGTATGTGTGCCTTATTTCTTAAGACTTGTTACTGTGTATTTTTTAACTTGTAAGTCTTTAACTTGCAAGTTTCTTTTTAAAAGAACTAATTGGCTTTGGAAACTATGCTGGGGGCATGGCTAACACATGACTGTATTTAGCAATTCTGATTGGTTTAGGATAGTATAAAGGGAACTGGAAATGCTTACATGATTAACGTATGAAGTTTCAAACAGTCAGATGAAAGTGTTTATGTTTTAAGTTTTTTTTTTTTTTACTTAATAAATTAAACCTTATCTGGACGAAACAGACATTCACAGACATTCTCTGACTGTCTGAAGAAAATTAATTGGGCCCCCTTAAAGTCTCTGCCTCTGGAGAATGCAACTAATTCCTTCAACAACACCTTCCTAGACTTACTAAACAGCCTAGCCTCTCTTAGAACAAAAAAGAATTAAAGCCAAAACCGTTCCCTGGCTATCTAATGAAACCAGAAAATGACTATACCTCAGAGACAAATGTTAGAAGCAATACCAAAAAAAATAAGTTAACAAACTCTCTAATTGAATTTAAACAACTCAGCAATTCAGTGAAGAAACTAATAATTAAAGACCATAAGACTTGTTACTCCAAATTCCAATGAACATAACTAACCCCAGAAAGTTCTGGAATTGCATTTCCTCCCTTCTAAACCCTAGTAGAAAAGACATTCCATGCCCTAACCCAAACTCCTCAGACCATGAAATTGCATCTAATTTCAACACCTTTTTTGTTGACTGCATAGCCAAACTAACCGCAAACTTTACCATCTTCTCTCCCTCTCTTAGTCCCCCATCCACTGATTTTCCCTCTAATGCTCAACCTTTCAGTCTTAAACCTATCCCCACCAGCAGCAGAAAAAAACTCCTCTTTAAACTAAAGCCTTGCTCTTATGCTCCTGATAATCTGCCTCCATCCTTCCTTAAGACCGATGACAGTATTGCCCTCCCCATTTCCATTCTTATCAACAGGTCCATCCAAGAAGCCTATGTCCCCTCACTCTGAAAGTAAGCTTTTGTCAGCCCTCTCCACAAAAGAGTCAGTAATACAGACACTACTAATTCCATCTTATAGCTATTCTGTCACCTCTTTCTAAAATCCTCAAAAAGTACATTCATCACCAACTCTTGCCATACCTAACGCACAATCATCTTCTTACCCCAACACAACATGGTTTCAGGCCCGGCCACAACACTACCACTGCTCTTCTGTCCTTCCTTGACACCATTAATCGTGCCCAAGACTCTGGGAAAATCGTATCCACCTTTTACTTAGATCTCTCCAAAGCTTTTGACACTGTCTCCCATATTCTACTCTTATCTCAACTTTCCTCCCTCAGTTTCTCTCCATCCTCCATAGCCTTTTTACAAGCTAGCTGTTAAATGGAAAAATTCCACTACATCCTTTCTCAACTATCCCTCTGGCACCCCCCCCCCAAAAAGCTCTATTCTCAGCCCCTTACTTTTCAATATTTTCATTAACAACTTTCACAGATCCATAGATAATGCTACACTGATACAGTATGCTGATGATTCCACAATCATCTGTACAGCAAACTCTCCCTCCGAACTCCTTCAAAAAACCCAAACAGCCTTCTCCAATACCAAAACTTGGATGCTAAACAACCATCTTGCTCTCAATGCTAACAAAACAAAAATCATGATATTCTCTCCTTCAAGAAATTAAACCATAGACAAAAGCTCCTTTAAAATAAAAAGCCACAATAACATCTAAGCGATGCTGTACCTCACACCAAACTATTCAGAGTCACCATTGATGAACATTTAAAATTTGATATCCACATCAAAAATAGTATCAAAAACACCAAAAACTAGGTCTGCTGTATAGACAAAATCACTATCTAACCACTTCTACCAGACATACTCTAGCCTCCTCCTACCTGCTCTCTTACATATGGTGCCCCTCTACTTACTCATCTCCAACTTAGCCTAAAAAACAAACTGGATGCCTGCTATAAAAAGTCTGTAAATTTGCTACAGGGTCCAAATACTCCACCTATCACTGCCATTCCCTCCACTCCCTAAACTGGCTTGAGCTTCCTAATTACCTGAAATTCATACAACTCACCACTGCTCACAAACTCAAATTCCAACCCTTCATCTGCCCCCTCTTTCATCTATCTTAACCCCTTACCTCCCCAGTTGTACTCAGATATGAAAACCAAAACCTCCTTAAAATCTATAACCCCCTTCACCCTCCTGGCAAATTACTTCTATTGCACTCCATAGCTAAACTATAGAATCCCCCCACCCCCGTACTCACAACCACTGTAATTTCAAATCTCTCCTCCATTCTTACCTTACCTCAAACTGGGACTGTTCCTGTTCCCTTCCCAACTAAATTACACTGTTGTCTCTTTCAAACCTCACTTCAATCTCATCTACTACCACCTCTGATCACTAACATTATTGTTCAAACAAATACTAAACTTGTATTACACTTTATGACTTGTACTTTTAATTATATTATCTGCAATACTTTTGACTTTATCTATATTTTAACGTGTGTTTTTTAAACTTATACTCCCTGATTTTGTATTTCTATTTTAAACTGTATATTTATGCTTTTGTATACTGTATATTCCATACTTTACTTATGTTACATTCTTTTAACTGCTTTTGGAGCTTATCTCCCTGAGCCTCCACTGAAAATGGGCTCTGCTTGGCCCAGTGGACTTCCCCGGTCATCAAACTGGAAATAAATAAAATCAATAAATAAGGAGTTTGGAGTGTGGTCAAGTCCACTGTGTTTTTATACTAGTCTGTGCCATCTTTTCATTTGTTTGGAGCTTGTCTAACATGACACAGGGGACTTCTATTAAATTTGGAACAATATGAGTCTGTGAATGTATACTTTTGCCTTTGTTTCTTGTAGCATTCGTTAAAGAGTTAAGAAAAATAGTCAATGACATACTGACAATGCATGTGGCTTACCTTGACATTCTTACAACATTTAACACTGTTCATGTAAGGGAATGATTTAAAATTAAATGTTAAATGTCAATTCACGTATAAATCAAAGGTAAAACAGAAGTTAAGTAACAAGACATGTCAGAATGGGAGTTAGTTGTACGTTCCATCGGGGTTATCATTGTTATCCTGGAGCTCTCTATCCTGGATGCATTTCTTTTGAGAACTATTCTTTTCAAATTAGAAAGTGGAAAATAGGTTTTACATAAGCAAATTTGCTGATGACTGCAAACTAAGTAATATAATTACTTCAATAAATGATACCAAAGTTCTTCAAGTCAAGCTAGGAAAAAGATCTCTCTGGTCCTAATAATTTCATCTTTACAGTCGCTAAATATAGCATCATGGCACTTGTCATAAAAGACAAATTATTATTACATACATGGTCAGTTCAAGAAGTCTTGAAATGAAAACACTGTGATTCAGTTAAAGCTTTAATTTTTGTTGCTGGCCTTTTAATAAATTGCTTATTTTGCACTGGACACACTGCTTCACAAGTGCTTTTGCATTTTACTGGTTTCCCTTTTGGAGTTGCACATGTTTATTGTTTTTGTGTTTATTAGCTGAGCATGGCTATATCAGGTCCATTACTAGTTAAGGGACAGAATGGAATACAGTAATAAAGAAATGGCTGTGTGCATATGAAATTACAGTGTAATAAAAGATACCATATGTATCACTGGAGTTAAAACGGGTGTGTTCATTTTAAAGGATGTCTTATCATGTTGCCTATATAATGACTGAGGCATTCCACTTCAACTCTCACTACAGTAGGCAGAAGTGGTTGACCATGTATGCTACCAAACATGTAGTTCAGTGGCAGTTTCTGACACTGAAGCCACATATATAGTCATGAAACAGCAAATAAAAACAAAAACAATTCTCGACCAGTATAAAGAACAAAACAAAATAAAATGAAAAAAAAATACTTACATCAGCAGCATACAATGCAAACAGCAAGGCTTGTAAGTGGCAAAGCACTTGTATTACAGTTACTCTTGTAATACAAGTGGTCTGTAGTGAGATTCCTCCTCTCTTCTCAAACTGGACTATGAACCTAGGCAAAAATGATATAGCAATCATTTTATCAAATGACTTCATCAAACAGCCTGCAGATGAAAGCAAAAAGGCATCCTCAGTGCTGAACCAGTGCCATATTCTATCATATATTGGCACCCAACCCACTATACCAACAAGCTTCTGGCAAGCCTTTGCAGCAACTATATACATCTGCTTGATACTACAATGGCTCCACAGCATGCAAACATCTATACCTTATGTTTAGTGTTCGAAGTTAGGAACTGCCAATGAACTACAGGTTTTCTAGAATACGAGGCTGACCACTTATATTCATTGCACTTTTAGTCAACAATTAATGCCTTGACCATTAGGTATGAACTCATCTTATTAACTAATACAACCAGAGTTACCAACTTAAGGACAGCCTGGTGCATCTAGCTCAAAGGACGCTTTATTACCCCCACAGAATTAGGAAAGACATACCATAGCATATGGTTTTAATCAGAGGTATTTCTCAGTTTATTCAGTTTACATTTGTTAAGCAAAAAGGTGGTCTTCTCTTAGAACCCTTTTCAGCCATGTCCCAGGTCAGCAGGCATTGCTGAGGACTGCAAAAAGTTTAAAGTCAACAAATAATGTACATAGTGAGGTGCAATATAATGTCTGAAAAAAAAAGTTATCTACCTACCATAATGTTCCATGTTAGTTGTCTTCATCTCGCCTTCCTTCTTGCTGTTTGGGTTTTTAGCCAATCCTCGGCTCTGACTCGGCCATCTTCTATAGCTCGAGAGCTGTTTACTGGCTCGAGGCTACCCCTTATCCCAGCATGCCCAGCATCAGCTACCCAGATCTCATTTGTGATAGTGCACACTAGACATAAGTAGAGTAACCAGTTCCTAAAAACTGGTTGTCCAATACACCTAAACAAGGAAAATTACCTGGCATGTGAAGTAATAAAAGATGCTCAGCCAGTGAAAACAAAAGGGAACTCCTCACAATCCTCTAGGAAGGGGGAAGGAGGGAGGAACGCAAGAAGGAAGGCGAGATGAAGACAACTAACATGGAACATTATGGTAGGTACATAACTTCTTTATGTTAAGTTGTCCATCTCGCCTTCATTATGCTGTTTGGGACGGAATCCCTAGCACCTAAAATCCTGGGTGGCTCATTGGAACAGACTCTTCAGAACAGTAGAACCACCATATCTACCTTGTAATGAAAGATAAAAGTGTGAGGATTTGCCCAAGTGGCAGCTGCACAGATTGAGTCTATGGGCAACCTAGACTGAAAAGCTACAGAGGTGGCTAATGCTTTAGTGGAATGACCTTTTGGTTTAGCTGGTAGCTCTTTATTTCGTAACTGATAAATAAAGGCAATAGTATCAGATAACCATCTGGATAAGGTCACTTTAGAAACTGGAAGGCCTTGTTTGTTGAAAGCATAAGAAAGAAATAACTGGTCTGACTTTCTTAGTTCCTTAGTTCTATGGAGGTAAAATGCAATTGTCTGTGTACATCCAATTGGTGGAGTTTGTATTCTGCCTTGTTGCTGGGAATAGGAAAGAAAACTGGGAGATCTATGGATTGATTTAAATTGTTCTCTGAGCAGACTTTAGGAATAAAGGATGGATTGGTCCTCAGAGAAACTCTGTCCTTGTGAAACACCAGGTAAGGAAAACGAACACATAGTGCTTGAAGTTCTGAGACACATCTAGCTGAAGTGATAGCAACCAGAAAAAGTGTCTTCCAAGAAAGAAATTTTAAAGAACATGATGCTGCCAGTTCAAATGGAGGCAAAATTAAGGAAGCTAAAACTAAATTGAGATCCCAAGGAGGATGAGGATCTCTAACTGGGGGTCTAAGAAGAGATGTTCCTTTTATAAAGGCCTTGCAGAGCTTATGAGACATTATGCTAGAATTAAACATACCGATATGAAAATTAGAAATGGCAGCTAGTTGTACTCTAATGGTAGTGAAAGCTGCACCAGACTGAAAAAGCTGTGCTAGAAATTCAAGAATTTCATGGACTGGAGCTGAGAAAGGATCCAAATTTCTAGATTCTGCCCAGTAAGAAAACCGTTTCCATTTACTAGCATACGTTTTCCTCATAGTAGACTTATGTGAGGAAACAATAATATCACGGACTGCTGGGGAGATATTGGAAAGCCTTGCTAAGGTTGGAAGTGGAGTAACCAAACTGTGAGCTGGAGAGTTTGAAGGGATTGGTGCAACCCGCCTGATTGGTGAATCAGAAGATCTGGAACTGGGTCCAGAATCCACGGTTGATCCAGAAGGTGGAGGTGAAGGAACGGGAACTATATCTGTCGAGGCCAATATGGGGCAATGAGGATCATTTTGCAACCCAACGATTTTGCTTTCTGTATGAGTTTTGGAATTAGGGGAAAAGGGGGAAAAGCATAAAGGAGTCCCTGAGGTCAATCGTGGACTAGAGCATCTCTGGGTATATGACCTGGAAGAGGAAGTAGGGAGAAGTAGCTGCTGTATTTGTTGTTGAGAGGAGTGGCAAACAGGTCACAGCAAGGCTGTCCCCATTTGCAGAAGATAAGATCTGCAACTTCCTGATTCAGAGACCACTCATGAGGCATGAGGATAGCTCTGCTGAACCTGTCCATTGGATTTCCCAGGGATGTGCATTGCTATCAGAAAACGTTGGGAGGAAATTGCCCATTGCCACAGTCTGAGTGCTTCTCGACACAAGGGGTAAGACCTGGTCCCGCCCTGTTTATTGATGTACCACACCACTGACATGTTGTCCATTTGGATTGCAATGGTCCCGGAAGGAAGAGAGTCTTGAAGGGCTTACAACGCTAGGAGAACCACTCTCATTTCTAGGACATTGATATGCAGATGGTATTTGTGAGGTTGCCAAGTGCCTTGGACTGTCCTGCCTATATAATGCCCCCTACCTTATCAGGGAGGCGTCCGTGGTCACTGTGGCTGCTGGAGGGGGTTGTATGAAAGGTCTGCCCTAAATTACTAGTGGGGAGACCATCCACCAAGAAAGGTGGATTTTGCATGTTTCTGTGATCAGGATCATGTGAGACATGGGTAGTTCCTGGAAAGACCACTGCGTGAAAAGAAGCCACTGAAGGATTCTCATGAGTAAACATGCCAATGGGACAAGAAGAATGGCAGCTGCCATGGAGCCTAGAGATTGGAGGACATGTCTGACTTGAACCCTTTTGCTCTGCATTAGAATTAACACTTGTTGATGAATAGTGGAAACTCTTTCCTGTGCTAATATTGCAAACATTTATTGTGTGTTTAATTCTGCTCCTATGTATGTCATAGACTGACAGGGCAACAAGGCAGATTTTTCAAAATGTACTGTAATGCCTAGTTGAGTGCATGATGTGATTGTATAATCCCATGTATCTAAGAGATGACACCTGGTGGTAGCATTCAGGAGCCAGTTGTCTAGATAGGGAAACACCTGGAATCCTTGATGCCTCAGGTGAGCCGTGACTACTGCCATACACTTGGTGAACACCCTGGAGGCTTAGGTGAGACCAAAGGGCAGAGCTCTTAACTGGTAATGACTGGGCCCTACCCAGAAGTGAAGAAATCTCCTGGAGCATCTGTCCATCTTGATATGGTAGTACACGTCCTGAAGATCTATCAAGCACATCCAATTGTCCTGACCCAGAAAAGGGAAAATGGACTGCAGTGTCACCATCCGGAACTTTTCTTTTTGTACAGATTTGTTCAATCTGCTGAGATCCAGTATTGGTCTCCAGTCCCCTGTCTTTTTTGGTACTAAAAAGAATCTTGAGTAAGTTCCGGATCCTAGTTTGTCTGCGGGGACTTCTTGAATGGCTCTTTTTCTAGCAGTCTTGAAACTTCTTTGACTGTTTGATCCCTTAGATTGGGTGGGATATCTGGGATGGGCTTTTTTGATTCTATGGGGGATTGATGGAAGGGAATTTTGTAACCTCCAGATATGATGGATAGTACCCATCTGTCTCTTGTTATATTTTGCCAGGCTTTTGGGTACAGTGAAAGTCTTCCCCCGACTGCCTCCAGAGGTGAGCAGTCGGGCAACCCTTCAGGGATGCTGGAAGGGTTTGGCAGGGAAGGTTTCTCTGTCACCCTGGTTTTGCGATCCCCCTCTGCTAAGAGGGTGGCGTCTGTTATTGTTGTTTCCCCCTCTGCCCCTGGGGGAAAAAATCACCACGTGTGTCAGGCAAGGGTCCCTGGGATTTTCGGAACCACATCTTTCTGCTCTTCTGACCCTTGGGATAAGGTCTGGAAGGAGTGGGAAAAACGGACTCCAATGGCAGAGAGAGTCTTGCCTTCCTGCTCACACCTGGTCAATGTGTCTTTCACCTGAGGCCCAAAGAGAAAGGAGCCTTCAAAGGGAGTATTGGTGAAGGACGCTCAAAAGGGTTCCACAAATTGACACAGCTGCATCCAAGCATGTCTCCTGAGAGCCACACCTGTCCCTGTGGCTCTGCTCGCTCCATCAGCTGCATAGGAAATCAGCCTCATGGAGGAGTTGACTATGGAATTAAGAGTTACAAGCTGAGAAGCTACTTTGGCTGGTGCTCCCTCAGCTGTAGGATCTTGAAGGGTATCTCCAAGCTCTTTCAGGAGATCCCTTTGAAGACATGTAAAATGACATAGATAGTTCAAGGACCTCATTGAAAAGGTCACTTTCCATATCTGTCCATCGTCTGAGACTCTTTGTTTGGAGGATGAACAGATGAAGAGGTTTCTGCTAACTCTTTCTTGGTGGCTGCTGCTACCACCATGACATCAACAGGCACACCTTTGGAGAGGAATTGCTTGTCCTGGGGGGGGCTGTAATAAATTTGTTTGGTCTCCTTGGCGTAGGTTCCACAGAATCTGGCACTGACCAAGCCTTTCAAGCCACTACAGACATGAGTGGATCGAAAGGAGGAGATACCCAGGAGGTGGAAGTTCGGGAACCGAATGCGTCCAGGTATACAGACTCGCCCTTGGTAGGGGCTAGGGAAGTCCAGTCCCTCCTCTGTCTAAGCATTTCAAGGATGTCCGAAAAGGAAACATCTTCAGAGGGGGGACCTTGGGGACCCTTCCAATTCATCCATGTCTGTATCTGAAGTGACAGACTTAGAAGAGTCTATATGCTTCCTCTTGCACTTCTTCTTCTGGAGAGGCTCCTCTGAGTGATCAGGGGAGGCTTCAGAAGAAGAGGGATCACCCATTGGGGTGTCCTGGGGCATAGGTTCCCTACACATGGGGTCTGGAGGAGGAGTAGAGGTTGGAACAGACACCATGGGGGGAGGAGCCAATGGAGCTGGCAGTAGAGCTGTTTCAGGGGACAGCACACTCCGCATGACCTCAAAGGCATCCTGACCTCTATGCAGAGAAAGCTCCAGCTCCGAAGAAACAGGAGTCTTTCTCCACGTCGAGGGTGAAGGCTCTGAGGCCGATGTTGGGGCCGAGCTCACCTGCGCCAAAGCTCCAAGGGGGAGAACGGGGTCAGACAAGGGTCCGATGCCACTCCCCCCCTCGGAGCCGACGAGGGAGCCTCGGCACCCAGATCCCTCGATAGAAGGTATAATCGAGGTAATCGGAGCCAACGTTGGAACTGAAGGAGAGATGATGTTCGGCGCCAACAGTTCTACTACCTGCGGATCCATGGTCTCCGGCTCCGAGCTAAATGTAGTCGAAGGAGGAACAGAAATAGAGGCAGTTGGAGCTGATACCTGTTGAGGTGGGCTGGACAGAATTTTTGCCAGTGCCTGTGATTTAAGCAACCTACTTACTATTCTCTCCACATCATGATCCGATAATCTAGAGGATCGAGAGGAGTGGGAAGAATGATGGCTACGTTCACTCTGTAACAAAATTGATTGAGGTGCCAAGTGGATGGACTCCAAGGACAGAGACCTCAGTCTCTTATGGCTCCGAGATGGCTCTGAAATAGCAGATGGAGCCGACGGATGAGTTGTCTTGTTGGTGCCAGCCAGCACTGACATGACATACTTGGTTAGTCAAGTAAAGGAGTCGGCTCCGAAGGTGGAACCGACGGCTTGACAGACTTAGGGGATTTCGCTGGCTGAGTACTTTTAGACAGAGAATCCTGAGGCTTCAATAATCCCCGAAGGATTAATTTGTTTTTGTGCTCCTGCAGGACCCTTGGACTAAAAGCGTGACATATAGAATAGGAGTCCTGCAGGTGAACAGCGCCCAAACAATATACACAACTAGTGTGTCCATCTGTCAGAGACATTTTCTGACAGCATGAGTCACACTTTTTGAAGCCAGATACCTTGGCATCTTTAGACATTATAGTAACAACAACCACAACAACAATAACAAAAAGCTATACTACAAAAAACAAGAACCAAATAAACGTTTGTTTTTTTTTTTTTACAGTTAAGGAACAGTAAGGAAAGCCTCTAATTTAAATGGCTATCCTAAGGGGGGGGACTCTCTAATTTAAATGAGTTCAAGGGAAACAGAAGGCCTGTGGGTTATGGAGCAATGGTCAACAAAGCTAAAATACACAAGAAAGCGATAAGGGATAAAGGGATATTATCTAGAAAAAAAATTGACAAATACCTGACAAAATTTCAAGAATAAACAACAATATATTAATAGAAAAAATCTATACTAAGCCTGAGCCAGTAAGGAAGCAACCTCGCAGCTGAAGCGGCAAACGAGATCTGGGTAGCTGATGCTGGGCATGCTGGGATAAGGGATAGCCTTGAGCCAGTAAACAGCTCTTGAGCTATAGAAGATGGCCAAGTCAGAGCCGAGGATAGGCTCCGAACCCAAACAGGAAGAACGAAGGTGAGATGGACAACTTAACATACAATATTTAGTTTAAAATACTAAAAGGTAATATTTTAGCACAGTAATTATAAAATGAGTTTTCTGAAGTAAATAAAGACAACAGATGCAGACTTTAGTTAACAGTAAAAGTAACTTTGGAATGAATGTTTAAAATATGAGCAGATATATTAAAGAAGGTACTGTATGTGGAATGTTTACAAGGTGTATAATAGTCTGACTTTATCAAATGTAGAAAAAGGGAGAGAGAATTGAAAGGTACTGAGTGATTAGAATGTGTGAGCTGTAAAATATTTATACTGAGAGACTAGGATAAGGTGAGAGAGAGAAGGGAGCAAGGGCAAAATTAGAAAAAAATCTTACAGTTGTAGATGGCAAAAAGGGAGAACTTAGGGTTTAATAAGTAAAAGATGATCACTGCAGTTCATCCAACCCACATGAGAAGTGAAATAGGTTAAGAATGGGAGGTATCAATAAAGGAATGGACAGTAATAATCAGATTGTCAGATCTTCCAGAGTATAGTGATGGAATCAATATGAGGAAGAATCAGTGGAGGAAGAGGTACAATGGCATGGGGGAATGATTTTGGCCTATATTGAGGAAGTTCTGACAGCAAGATAACGCCTTGGGATAATGGCTTGGTGTGAGGTGTGGAACAGCATGGGAGGCAGATTTATGACCATGAAGAAGAAAAGTCAAGGTAGTTGCAGTCATAACAGGCAAGGTAGAGCTCTATGAAATGTGTAAAGAAAGGGAGAAGCCAGAGGGAACTTTATAATATGTGCACATACAGCAATGGAGAAAGTAGATTCACCAGATCTGTTGTGCAAAGAAGGAACTACAAGAAGGTTTGTTTTAGAAGAAAGACTGGGGTTTCCATCTGTGGAATGTGCATAAGGCAGAGCATTGATGAAGAATGTAAACAAGGTTGAAGTTAAAAGATAAGTGAATGATAAAATGGGTTCTGATATCAAGCCATTTTGTGATTGAGAACCCAACAGAGTGGTACAATCCTAAAGAGGGATTACTTTTAAAATATGCAGTTTTATTACACGTTTGTAACAGATCAATATAAAAAAGGAATTGCATACAGGAAAAGGAAATAATCAGACCCCGCATGGTGCCCACTGCATAGTCCATTAGAAAGGATTTAACACAGTAAAGTAGTTCCAGTTTTTGGTACATGTGCAAGATGGCATTAGTAATATGAATATCAATTTTTAACATTCAGTCTATTGTCTATCCTAAGAGTTTGGCTATGCTAATGGAATCAAATAACTGCTTATCTTAGGCACTAACATTTGAAGAATATTGCGAGTGTTGCACAATTTTTGAAAACCATTTATACTGTTTTACTTTTAATTAAATCCTCCAGACAAAGGTTGACATTTCCAAAGGTGTCTTGTAGCACAGCTGAAAATGAGGTGGTTTCCAAGGAAAATAACTATATGGTAAAGTCATCTGCATATTATATAAGGACAGTTTCAGTACATTCTGACATCTGATTCATAAAAATGGCTGTTAAGAGAAGGTGACACAATACATTCTCTGGTATCACTTGTAAAGCACTGTGTTACAGAAAGAATGCATCTACCCACTTAAAGATCTGAGTTCTGCCCTGTAGGCAATTTACAAGCCATTTGGTATTCTGGTAGGAGATATTGTGAGAAGAGAGCCTTTGCAGTGGGAGTTCATGGCTGAAAGTGCTCAAAGCCTTTGAGAGATAAAGACTGTTCCACATTATCATGTCATTTCATTGAAACCAATTTCAGTTGTTGTTTGTCTTTCGGCTTTTCCCGGTAAGGGGTCGACACAGCAGAACTCCGGTTGTCTAATGATTGGCAGTAGATTTTTTTTTACAAAATGCCAAGGTGCCAGCTCGATGCTCAACCTTCAATGAAGGCATGCCCATTTATGCACGCATGTCTTTCGAACACTACCTAACCGCAGGGAGGACATGCAGACTCCACACAGAAGGCACTCCCAAGCCCAGCCAAGAATCGAACGGGTGAACTTCTTGCTGTGAGGTAACAACACTACTGCCGTACCACCGCGGCATAATTGAAACCATTTTCAGTGAAACCACTAAATATGACACAAATAAAACCAAATGCTATCTGCAATAAACAAAAAACACAAAAAGGATTGCTAAACTACCTTTTTTATTTTCTGGTTAGTTTTACTTTTCTTATTAAGTTTTGTTGCAGTTTGTTCTGTTTAAGGGGGGTATGTTTGAGGATGCAGAGTGGTCCCAAGTAGTCAGAATTAGAACAATTTTCAGTTTATATATTAGCAACATTGTTAGAGACGTCAAATACTGATGGACTGTTTGGAAATTATATGGCATACACTAGGGAACTGAGGGAACCTGCATAGTTCCATCAAGATAATCAAAACCTAGAAAAAGTTTAGAAAAAATGGCATGTGTTATACAGATTAGGGTTAACAAAGGCTACATAACAATAAAGTAGAAAAGATGATAAATAAAATAATGGTAAGACTGACTGAAACATGAGGACACAGAAAGTAAACACAACAGTATTCTGTGTAAAACTTAACCAAACCCAATATATTAAGCTACAAAGAGAGTCACATACAATGTGGAAATGATGAGCAGTTGCCTACATTGCAGTAATTAGAGATAGTACAGTTGTGTAAGTAAACTGTCCATAACAGTAGATGTTCAAATGATCACTGCTGCAGCCTTAGCTATATGGGCTATATTCTGCCAATGATATAACATCCAGACAGCTTCCAAAGCTTCAGGGCACATTACACGCACTCAAACTGTCAGGTAGCTCAAGCTGAGCTGACTAAATGTCAAATTTGGGAACTAAGCCTTTCAGAGCTTCCCAGTCAACAGACAGAGGGAGGGTGTGCCCTGTAACAGCAATGCTAGGAAGAACAAAAATAATAACCACTCCCTGGCATAAACAACAGACCAAAAAAATAAGGAGGTGGGGGATGGAGTAGCTACTGCAGCAATGATCATTCAAACATCTACTTACACAACTGTATAAAGGTCATTACACAAATCCCTGCTGCAGTAGCCTAAGCTATATGTGTAGGTTACCCTAGCTTACTAAATTTGGGTGGTAGAAAGAGAGGAGTCCAGGAGTCCCTGGAAAATGGTCCCTGCAAAGCCTGATCTAGACCTATTAAAGGAATCAGTACTTTCTAAAGGTATGTACAGAGGACCAAGTTGCTACTTCAATAATACTTCTACACTCTGACCCTTTCCAAAAAGGCATAGAGGAAACAATGCTACCCTGGTAGAGTGGACATTGACCCTTCTTAGAATAGTTCTGTTGTGGAGAGTATAACAAAAGGTAATAGCCTTAGAAAACCATTTGGAAACAGTCTGTTTTGACACAGGTTGTCTCTTCTTTTTACCTTCACATGAAATAAACAATTGATGTAAAGAACTGAAAGATTTAGTTCTGTCAAGATAGTGCCTGAGTTGTATGCAGACATCCAGTATATGAAGTAGCTTTTCTCCTTTGTTTTCAGCTTCAGGAAAAAAAGAGGAGATGGATAGCTTGGCTTAAAGTAAACTCAGAAACCACTTTACGTATAAAAGAAGGGATAGTTCTCAAAGAAACCCTGTCCCTGTGGAAAATAAGGTATGGTTGACTTACCATAAGAGTTTGCAACTCAAGATATTGTTCTTGCAGATGGTAGAGCAATCAGTAAAACTGTTTTCCATCTTAAAAAACTTAAGTCAGTTAGTTTAGCTGGTTCAAATGGAGCAAATGCTAGCTTTGCTAACAGAAATGTAAGATCCCATGGAGGGGATGCCTGTTATGCAAAACCCTTTTCAAAACATTGAAAGAGGATGATCCATGAGCAGACATGCTGAAATGGCCAATAAATGAACCTTGAAAGAGGAGTAAGAAAGGCCATAGGATATTAAATCACACAAATAATATAAAACCAGAGAATAACTAGCCCTAAATGGGTGTTAGTTAAGTTGTTGGCAGAAAACGTTTTATATTTGCTAATATATGATCTTCTAGTAGCAGGTTTTCTTGTATGCATTAGTACCTGCTGCATGTCCTCAGTAAAGAGATGCCTAAAAGGAATTAAAACCCTGCCATCCAGGCAGGTAATTGAAGTTGATTGTTGTCAGGGTATATCAAACACCCTTTTTCTTGTGTGAGTAGATCAAGCCAGTGAGGAAGCCTGTGGTAATTGCCCCTGGCCTTTTCCAAACGAAGGGTGAACCACCGTTGCCTAGGCCAGAAGGGAGTCACCAGAATGATCTTGTGGTATTCCTTCTGAATTTTCAGAAGTACCTTAGATATTAGTGGAAAGGGTGGAAAAGCATACAGGAACATTCCTGTTCATGGAAAAGGAAATGTATCTGTCTTGCAGGACTTCTTGCATGGAGTCTTGGAGCAGAATCTTGCCAGCTGATAGTTCAGAGAAGAGGCAAAGAGGTCTACTTGAGGAACTCCCAACACATGGATCAAATCTTGGAAGGCACTCTGATTTAATTTCCATTTGAGAGGGCCTGCCCTTGTCCTGCTCAGCTTGTCTGCCACACTATTATGCTCAGACAAAATGTAGGATGCCTGTAGAGTGAGATTGTGCTGTAAAGCTGTACCCCAAGCTAACATGTCTAGACTGCAAAGGATTCCTCCTTACTTTTTTATGTAGCACATGAGTATGGTATTGTCTGTAACACCTTGAAGAAGTCACAGGGACCAAAGATGATTCAGAGAGTTGAGTGCCTTGATCAGGGTAAGCATTTTTTTTATATTTATATGCTTGTATCTATCCTTGGTGTCCCAAACGCTTTATACTTTTATCCCTCCTGAAGCTGCTCCCCAAGCAAATTCTGAGTGACTGCTTTGGAACATGGAGGGAGAAGTGAGACCTGAATTTAAGGATATCTCTTGTCTCTACCAAGTGATTTATCTTCTGACAAACCCCAGCACGGGGATTTGAAAAGACAATGGGTATTAGTGCTGGGACCAAAGAGACTTCAGATTCCACTGTATCCTATTCATGTAGAGTCTTGCCAGGGTATCATGAGAATCATTGAAGCCATGAGATCCAAAATCTTGAGGTATTCCCTCAAAGTGACTGAAATCTGGGTGGAAAACCCTAAAAAGAGGTCTAGATATAGATCTATTTTTTCCTTTATTTAGCACTAAAAACAATCTGGAATAAAACCCCTTTCCCACCTGGGAAGGGGAGACTGGTTCAATCACTCCATGGGACAGCATCTGATAAAGGAATGGTGGAAATAAAAACAATCTAGACTGAAGGATGAGGAATTACTATGGAATTTCCTCCTATTGCCATCTGTAACCTTGATGAATAATCTTCAGAACCTACTTGTCTGAAACTATCTGTTGTCAAAACGAAAAGTGGAGATTTAAACTTTCTGGAATACAAAAGAGGGTGCCATGGTGGGAAGGGGGGGGGGAGTCTCTAAAATAGTTTTTCTGACCTATCGGGCTGTCCTTGGTTTTGAGAGTATCCGCAATTCTTCATGGAATCCCCTCGCTATTTCTTCTTAAACATCTGTTTACCCACATTTTGTTGAGACTGTTTATTTTGTTTCTTACTAAAAGTGGATGATAAGTTAGAGGATCCCTTGGAAATTTTAAAAAAGGAGGGCTGAAATATCTTAGTGATGGCATTTCATCACACATTTTGATCACATCTGAAGCAGAGGGTCCAAAAACTAAATTGCTATCAAAAGGGGATTTGAAATCCCTCATTTTACCATTATCTGGGAGGTTCTGAGAATGAAGTATTAAAACCTCCTTGAAGAAGTATCATGCACACACACTCTGCATACAATGAGTAGTGACTTGAACTACAGAGGAAATTAAATTACTTAAAGTAGATTTTTTTCCTCACAAGAAGAAACTGCAAACAGAACAGTCATCATTCTTTCACAATTAGCCAGGACAAACCTTAACATATGAGCCTGACAATTTAAAATTCTGAAACTTAGTTGCAGAAGCATACAGTTTTTCTCATACTTATAATAATCTTCCATCCTTATCAGAAAGAGTAGGATTGGAATTACATAAATGTTTAGTAGCAGTAGGATTAACTAAAGCTAGCTCTGGGTGAGGTTTGGGAAGAGTATATAAAATGTAAAAGACTGAGGAACTTTATCCTATATCCTGACCATCAAGAAAACTGCCGGCAGTAACACTCACATATCCTCCAAGGCAGACAAAACTGAAGTAATGGGTGCAGGTTCTGGAAATTCCTTCTGTAATAGCTCAGAGTATTTTCTGAGGAACTGAGAAACCTCAGTGCTCTCTCACTGAATTCACTTGCACTTTGTAGAAATAGTCTTAGAGAAAGAGAATCCCCCACAGGGAGAATCAGAAACTGAGCTCTCCTCTGAGCCTGAATCAGAAATCTGTGGAGAATGCCCTATATCTGTCCCTTCATCCTCCTGTCCAGATTCAGGAAAGGAAGCATTCCTCTTTCTTTTCCAGAAACTACCTTACAAGAAGGATCAATAGTCTGACTTAAACCCTGAGACAGACCAGTAAACCACTCCTGTCTAAGGAAATTTGAGAAGGAGTGGATACAAGTTTAGCTTTCTGTTTCTTTTTGACAGGAAAAATGGGGCCAACAGTGTCATTAATGGCTGCAGCCGTTTCCCCAGGAAGGAGCACAACATTCTGATAAGACAGAGAAGCTGTCTCTGTTACCTCTAAGGACTGAAAAGTGTCTCTCTCTTGCCTACGTTGGGGATACCAGCAGCTGCAGAGGATGTGACTAACCTCTAGTCCATAATGGCTCTAGATGCTACACTAGAGGGATTTTGGGTGAAAGATGAGTGATCTGAGATACAAGAAATGGCTACAACAGAGTTACCAACCTGTGGCTGACCCAAATTGCTGCGGTAGCAATGACTGTTAGCTTAACTTTTTTTCTGTGGCTGGGAGAAGGACTGAGAATGGAAGTGACAGTTTGATCCATGGACAAGACAAAAATTGTGCCACTTTCCCAGGGAAAACAAGCAGTAAATGCCAGTAAAAATAAAGTCACTTTTTACCAAACACAGTAAAAAAACACTTTAAAACACCATGACATCTGCACAATGTAAAATAAACACAATTTCTACAAATAAAAATGTTTTTTGATTACTTTAAATAATTTTTAAACTGAAAGGAAAAAAAGAGCATTTCTGTTTAAAAGTACAGTACTGTCCTGTGACAGTCCATTAAAACACAAAGTCCTAATTTTAAAATAACTTTCCCAAAGAGGAAATTATAAATAATAAGCAAAATTATTAAAAGGAAGTTTTTTTCTTCCCCCAAAAGGGATCTTATCTGCCCAGCAAAGGAATAGCACAAGCTGAATGTTGATCCTCAAAAGCATCAGAGTAGCTTACTCTTTGGCAGCAGTAAAGCCCTGAAGAACTTGGTGTCCAAACGTCTAATTTAGTCAGCTACACTTGAGCTGCCTGACAGTTTGGGCATGTGGAATTTATCCAGAAGTTTTGCAAGTTGACTGGCTGTTATATCCTTGGCAGGATATAACCCATACAGCTAAGGCTACTGCAGCAGTGATCAATATGACAGAAATTTTATTTTATCTGAAATCTTATGCATGATTTTGGAATTCAAAGATGAGAAGAAATTGCATCGATTACATATTTGTTAATGTAGTATAATAGACAACTATGATCCCGTATTGACAAAAAGGGAAATGATATACAAGGACAAATCTTAAACATGAACATAGCTGACTTTAGGCGCCAGAAAACCCTGTGGTTGCAGCCCCTCCCCCATCTTTGGGGAGGGGGAACAACCACAGCAAGTTGTCTTATTTTGATATTTCTTAACATGTTTGTCAAACCAACAAAAGCTGGTATAGCAATCTTATACACTTAATAAACCAAATGAGTAATGGTAAGTTTTATTTGTGTCTTCTTTAGAATTAAAAGATATTGTTGGTTATGGGCATGCCTTCGTTGAAGGTTGGGCATCGAGCTGGCACCTCGGCGTTTCGTAAAAATCTACTGCCAATCATTAGCGGACCGGAGTTCCGCTGTGGCGACTCCTTACCGGGAAAAAGCCAAAAGAAGAAGATGGTTATAGTAATAGAGTTTTGTCACCTAAAAGACTTCACAATTTCATTAAATATTTTACCATTGACATAGTGCTTTTGACTTAGTTAAATCTTGCTGGTGGGCTTTCTCTCCACTAAAACTAATAATATAGCTAGCTTTAGGGACCATATCTGTGGTTGCAGGGGGCTCCACAAAACTGCTGCTGGTTGAGAAAATGAAGAAAAAAAAATAAGATTATTAATTTTCTGATTTATGTACTTTACCTGAAAAAGGGGTTGTGATATGGGCTTGTTAGGATAAGACCATGAATCTACAAATGAACTTGAGCAAGGTAAGTGCTAGAGATCAGTGGGCCAGAGAAACCAATCTCAGTGTTTGCCTTAGATTTTAAGAAGAGCTGATGCTTCTGAACTTTAGAGGTGGTTTTCTCTTTCAGGGAGTTTTATAAATACTGGCAGAATATCAGAAACTATAACTCTTACATTCTTTGCTCCAGATTAATGGACAAAGCTGAAAATAATAGCAGAATAAAGGCGCAAAATTAGAAAAAAATTTTAAATTGTATTCCAATTCACTTAAAAGGTTAATCGAATAACATATTTTGCATCACCATGCATTTTTTGACAATAAGTATGAAACTCTGATGTCTGGATTTATTGACTCTTTGTAATCCTGAATGATTTATTTATTTATTTATTTATTTTACATTTGTTGACCGGGATAGTCCGACTGGATGCATGTCCATTTTCAGCGGAGGCCCGGGGAGAAAAGCTCCAAGGGTAAGCAGATACAGCATTACATAATACCAGCATTACATATTATAAACAGACTATTTACAGAGATTACATAAGTAAGCAAGTTAAACAAGTTCCACAGGTTACAGTTAATCCTGAGCACAAGTCAGGATTAAATTAAATTACACAGTAAACTGGTTAACACATTTTTACACATTCTAGAGAGAGTTAGCCAGGCTTGATACATTGACATAGCCAGTTAAGTGACAAATGTTGTTTGAGTCTAGTTTTAAATTGACCTAAGGTGGAAAGTAAGGTAATATCAGCTGGAAGAGAGTTCCAGGATCTACTTACAGAGTTTGCAAAGAGAGAATCACCGGCTGTGTTATTAATTTTGCTAGTCTGAATTAGTAGTTTGTTAGAGGATCAAAGCGGTCTAGGATTGTTATAGGGGGTGATAATAGTTTTAAGTACAGGAGTATTGTCCAGATTATAGAGGATTTTATAGGCCATAATCAGTTGGTTATACTGGATTAGGCTGGGTAGTTCAAGCCACCCAAGCTGATTTAGATTGATGCAATGATGTGTCCTAAAAGGCAGCCCAGTGGCAAACCTGGCAATGTGGTTGTAGCAAATTGAGAGTTTGTTAAGGACAGTCTTGATTAAATTCGAGAGTAGAGGGGATGCATACAGAAGGGTTGAAAGAAGGTGAGAGCGAGCTATGGCAATTTTAGCTGGAGGGGTTAGGAAGGCTTTTATTCTGTAAAGTGACCCTAGTTTTTTATTGATGGTTTTGATAGTTTGGTTAACATGTAGGTCAAATTTTAGATTATTGTCTATGATGACACCTAATAGTTTTGTAGATGGGTCAGGGGAGATTATTGTGCCATCATTTGATTTTATGGTAAATGTGAAAGCGGTAGACCTACATGTTGGTGAAAATAACAGCATTTTAGTTTTTTGGGGATTTTGGATCAGACGTTGTTCAGAAAGCCAGTTTTCTACTGTATTAAAGGTGGTCTGGGTAGCTGACCATAACTCTACTGGAGATGTGGCTGAGCAAATCAGAGTAGAGTCATCAGCATATTGGATACAGCTGACTTTTGGGATGACAGTATAAAGGTCGTTAATGAAGATGGAGAACAGCAAGGGCCCTAGTATAGAGCCTTGTGGTACTCCAAAGGTGTTAGGTAGAAGGTTAGAGAGTTTGTTCTGCCAGAGGACAACTTGCTGGTCAACCATTCAGGTAGGATTGAAACCATTGGAGGGCTCCAGTATCTAGACAGAATGTTTGCAGGGTGTGGATTAAAAGTTGGTGATCAACCATATCGAATGCCTTGGAAAGATCCAAAAAGAGGGCTGAGGATATATAATTATTGTTGCGATTATGGTTTATGGTGTTAATAAAGGCTACGAGGGCTGAAGTAGTGCTGTGATGAGGACGGAAGCCATGCTGAGTGTCTGCCATAAGGCAATTCTGGATTAGGTGGTGCATGAGTTGTCTATGAATACATTTTTCCATAATCTTTGCAAGTGGAGAGAGTATAGCTATTGGCCTATAATTGGAGAATACAGTAGAGCTGCCTCCTTTGTGAAGTGGGATTACATAGGATATTTTCCAGATGGTGGGAATTTTAGCTTCTACTATGGTTCGATTGATTAGTATTGAGAAGGGGTAAGCAATAGCATCAGCTGATTTTTGTAGGTACTCGGCAGGGAGTTGATCAGCAGAAAGTGTAGTGAGTTTTAATTTTTTGATCAAGGTACAGATAAGTGAAGTGGTGACTGGTTGGAAGCTGAACGCGAGTAGGTTTCTAGGGGTGCTACTTTCAGGACCAGGGGAGCTAGGAGGTAGTTGGCTAGCTAGGGCTTGAATTGTCTCAGTAAAGAATTGGTTAAAACTATGAGAAACATCTTCAGGGGTTTTATCAATAGTAGCAGCAGGGACTGGGGTTGAAGTTTGTCCAGGATGTAGTAGATTATTTAAACCTGCCCTAAACTTCTGAGGGTTATTTTGATTTAATGTCTGTAAATTACAGTAGTATTGTTTTTTGTCTTGTAAAATTGATTTTTTGGTTTCGTTCCTGGATTTCCTGTATTTAATGTGATCTTGAAGGTTTTTAGAAGAACGCCATAAAGCCCATGCTTTGTTTCTAAGGGTAATTTGGAGTTTAGACTCTATAGAAAGCCATGGTGCAGTTTTTGCCTTGGTTCTCTTTGAATGAACAGGTGCATGCAAATCAAGGATCTCAAGGAATTTGTTGTTAAAGTATGGTACTGCTTCCTCTAAGGGGAGGTGTTTTAGAATAGACCAATTACATGAGTTTAGTTCTTGTTGGAATTTAGCAGGGTCAAAGTTTTTATTGTTTCTAACCTTTCTGAGTAAGGGTTGTTGGGAATTAATGGTTTTATGCTTAATTACATATGTGAGAAGGTGATCGCTTAGGCCATTAAGGAGGGTACCAGAGGTGTACAGTTGGGGGTGATTGTTTATGAGTGCCCAGTATACTTTCTTTTTGGTTGGGTTTACCTATCCTGGTAGGGGTGGATATGATTTTTGTAAATGCATGCAGGTTAATATGGGTGGTTGGGGATTCTGAGGAACAGGTGCCCCAGTCTATGTTAAAGTCTCCAAGTAGTAGGGTTTCTTGGGGGTAGTGACATGATAGCCAGTGCAGGATATCTTCAAATGTAGATATATTGTTACCTGGGGGAATGTACATAGAGATGATATTAATGCATTTATTTTTATTAAGATGCAATTTGATGGCAAGAATCTCTGAGTTATTAATCTGAGGAGGTTGTATTATATCTATGGTGACATTCAACTCAGATTTATAGAGGACAGCTACCCCACCCCCCTTCCTCAAAGCACGATCCAGCCTGTGTATGTTGTACCCAGGTGGTAACAATTCATTGTCTTTAGTGTTAGGTTTTAACCAGGTTTCAGATAAACAGAGAATCTCAGGGGAGTGGACATCCAGAAGTGCATGCAATTCATGTACCTTGTTATTAATGCTTCTAATATTGAGATGACAGACTAGGAGAGAGTTAGTTGGCCTATTAATTGTAGGTTTGTAGCTCAGATTGCAAGTAGTGGGGGTATGTGTATCTGAAGTGAGTGGGCCAGGGTTGGGGTGAATATCACCACCAAGTATTTACCAGCAAATCAATTTTTTTTACGACAGAGCAAAATTGTGAGGCAAAAATCACAGACATTCTATGAAATCAGGGACAATGACAGGTATGCATTATTCTTCAATAAGATAAATAATTAACCCAGCTGTTGTTTGATAACTGTATCAACATTGCACAACATATTACTATTTGCTGAAATCTGTGCAAAACTAGTATTGCAATGGCTTGTGAGTGTGTGAGTGTCTGTGTGTATGTGTGTGTTGCAGTGTAAGAGTAACAAGCTAGAAATAATGTATTTCAACTTTCTAGCACAAACGTCATCAGCATTGCCATTACACTTGTGTGTTTGTGGGTGGGGGTTGTGGTTGCAGTGTATTTAAAAGTAACACACTAGCTATATTTTCTTTCACTTACCATCACAAACATAATTATTATTATTTAAGTTTGATGACCGGGCAAGTCCACTGCGGAAAGAAAAGCCCATTTTCAGTGGATGCCCGGGGAGAAAAGCTCCACAATAATTGCAAGTTACATTTCACATGTTGCAAAAGGACATAGTTCATACAGCTAATTAAACATTTACAGATAAGCTCCATGATATTTGCAGTTTGCTTGTTACAATGTTACAAAAATGATAAGACATAATTCAATACAGAAATTTCAACATTTACATAAAGTAAATATTTTTGTTTATAAACTCAATTGTAGGTTTAACATTTCAAAATATATAGTTACTAGCCATTAGTAGGTTAGGAAAATATTATGCATGGAGAGGGTAATAGTATAATTGAGACTGGAGACTACAGTACAATAGATATTAGAGAGAAAATTAGTTTTTGGTAGGGGAGGGATTGTTTTGGGTGGGATGAAGTAATAGTAGAGGTAGTTGGATGACTCAGTGCAAGGTGGAATGAGGGGGGAGGGGTTTAAATTGGAGCGTGGCAAGGGCATTCCCATTTGGAAGAAAGATGAGAGAGTAGCTGAGATATGAAATTTGTATGGTTAGGTAGGTTGCCTAAGTGTGTGGGGAGAGAATTCCGCTGTTTAGCTAAGGAGTGGGAGAGCAGTAGATGGCCAGGATGTCGTGCAGGTTTGTGGACCTGAAGGAGATTTCGGTTTTTGGATCTGAGTGAGCAGTTGGGAATATAAGGTTTTAAGGAAGTAGCGAGAGCTGGGCAGTTGGCAGGTTTAAAGATGAGCTTGTGGGCACTGGTGAGTTGTAGGTAACTGAGGTAGTTGGGTAGTTTAAGCGAGCTGAGGGTGAGGAGGGAGTGGCAGTGGTGGGATGAGTTTTTTAAATTGGTTGCAAATTTGGAGATCTTGTGGTAGCAGGATTCAAGTTTGGACCGAAGGCCAAAATGGAGAATGGTGAAAAGAGGGGCACCATACATAAGGGAGGAGAGTAGGAAGGTGGATGCCAGAGTTTGATGGGTAGAGGGGCTTACGAAGCAGTTGTGCCTGTAGAGGAGACTAACTTTTGGTTAGTTTTCTTGATTGCAGAGCGGATATGGGTGTCAAATTTTAGTTCTTCATCAATAATGATGCCAAGAAGCTTGGTGTTGGGAATGATTTCAAGGAGGGTGTTGTTTTGGCTCTGTATGGTGAATGTGGATTTGTCAATGGAGTTTTTGGTAGCAGAAAAAACATTAGTTTGGTTTTATTTGCATTTAGTGCCAGGTGGTTAGACTGCATCCAGGTTTCTGTTTTGGAGAAGGCTAGTTGGGTTTTTGTTAGGAGCTCAGAGGGGGAGAAGGCTGAGCAGATGATTGTTGAGTCATCTGCATATTGGATGATAGATGAGCTTGGGATGGATTGGTGAAAGTTGTTAATGAATAGGTTGCAGAGAAGAGGGCCAAGAACAGAACCTTGTGGGACACCTGTGGGTGTGGGAAGGAAGGGGAGGTTGAAGTTTTCCACTGGACAAGTTGTTGGCGGTTGGACAAGTAGCTGGAAAACCAGGCAATGGTGGTGGGAGAAAGGTGTAGGATGGAGAGTTGGGATATAAGTAGGGTGTGTGAGATGGTGTCAAAGGTATTTGACAGATCTAGGAATAATGTGGATATGAAATTGCCTGAGTCGCGTTCGAGGTTTATGGTTTCAAGAAAGGAATGAAGGGCAGTCTTGGTGATGTGGCCATGGCAGAAGCCATGTTGGGTAGGGGAGAGGAGATTGTTTAGTGTTAGATGTGCCATGAATTGTGCTTGTATTGTTTTCTCTAGTATTTTAGAAAGAGGGGAAAGGATGGCAATAGGCATGAAGTTGGTGGTATCAGTATTTTTGCCACCTTTGTGGAGGGGGATGATGTAAGCATGGTGCCAGATAGAAGGGATGTGTGATTCTTGTATGGATCTATTTATAATAATAGAGATGGGATAGGCAATGCTGCCTGCAGATTGTTTGAGGAAGGTGGGTGGAAGGTTGTTGGGTGCATTGCGACAGGGTTTGAGTTTGAGGAGAAGTCTTTTTATAGTGCTTGTGGGGATGGGCTTGAGGCAGAAGGATGCAGAGGAAGGTTGATGATTGGGGTGGCAGTTGGGGCAGGAGGGGGTGGTGGTGGAGGAGGGGGTGGGAAGGAGGCTGATAGTTTAGCTATGCAGTCTATGAAGAATTGAACTGGCTGGCTGTTTCAAGGTTGGAGAGGTTGAGGTCTGGGCAGGGGTTTTCTTTGTTGCCAGGATGCAGCATGGATGAGATGGAATCCCAGAGTTTTTGGGGCTTTGCTGAGTACAAGGACTGGAGTTTGGGCTTTGCGGTCTTTACTTATTATTTTTTTTTTTTTTGCGGATTTTCGTAGTTGCTTATACTCTAGGAGAGTGTTAGGATTTTTATGTTTTTGATATTGCTTCTATTTTTTGTCCCTTTGGTGCAAGGCTAGTTTAGTATCTTTTGATAACCATGGGCAGGGATTGGTTTTGATGCGTTTGGTTTGAAGGGGGGCTTGCTGATTGAGAAGGGTTAGGAATTAGCAGTTAAAGTAGGAAATGACATCATCTAGAGGAAGAGTTTTTAGAGGGGACCAGTCAGTATGCTTTAAGCATTCGTAGAAAGTTAGAGGGTTGAAAGAGGAGAGGTTGAGGTTTTGGATGTAGTGGTGTTGTTTATGTAGTGGAAATGGGTGGCGGTTGGCGAAAGCTGGTAGGTGATCGCTAAGAGGATCAGGTAACGTTTCAGTTTTGTTGAGTTGTTAGAATCCAGTCAATGATGATACCTCTGGTTATTTGGTCTGGTTGGAGATTGTATTAGTTGGGAGAAGTTGTACATGTTGATTGTGTAGGATGGGGCTTCAAAGTTAATGATATTCCAGTTGATGCTGGTATCACCGAATATATAGGTTTCATTTTTTATATTGGAGGTGAACCAGGACAGGATGTTTTCAAGAGTTTTGATATTATCTCGAGGAGGAATATAGAGGGCAGCGATACATATGGACTTCTGGTTGTTTATGTTTAGTAAACCTATTATAATTTCAGCATTGGCAAAGGTTGGTATTTTATTGGCGTTGTGAGTTATGGCATGGGAGGTGGGGTAGATTATTGCTACTCCACCTCCTTTTTTGTGGGCTCTGTCATTGTGAATGATTTGAAAGCCTGGTGGTAAGATTTTGCTATCTTTTATATAGGTTTTCAGCCAGGTTTCAGAAACGGCGGTAATGTCGGGGTGGTTATCAGAGAGCCTAGCATGGAGGTTAGGGATTTTATTTTTTAGGCTTTGTGCATTAAGTGTTATAAGGTGAATGGACTTTGAGTTTGTGGGTTGAGTGGAGGGTTTGGTGAGATTGATGTTAGGGATGGGTCCGGGGTTGGGGTGGATGTCGCAGACTAGTGAGAGAGAGATGTGGTGGAGTAGAAGAGTGAGGCAGTGTGTTGTCCAAGAGTAGCTTGGGTTATGTGAGAGTGGTAATTTTCTGGTATCACATTTAAGAGGGGAGTACAGAGGAGGTTGGGTCGGGAGCAATTTTGGTTTGAAAAAATAGATTGGGTTAGAGGTAAAGGGTTCATGTGAGATGGATGAGTAGGGAGGGAAGTGAGGTTGATGGTAAGATGTAGTGGAGTAATGACTGGTGGCTCTCTTTGGTAGCTTGGCAGGAAGACAATGTGTGTAAAAGCAACTGCTCATTGCCACTGTGGTACATTGAGTAGCACTGCCATTTCACAGTCCTTTGCTGTGAGTTCTTGCCTATGTTTTATTCAATGTGGAGTCTGCATGCCCTCCCTGTCTGTGTGCACATCTGTCCATGTGCTCTAGTTACTCCTGTTCTCAGAAATATACAGCAGGCGAAGTAGAATTTCTCCTGTTTCCCCGAAGGTGAATGTGGTGTGTGTGTGTGTGTGTGTGTGTGTGTGTGTGTGTGTGTGTGTGTGTGTGTGTGTGTGTGTGTGTGTGTGTGTGTGTGTGTGTGTGTGTGTGTGTGTGTGTGTGTGTGCGTGTAAGCATGTGCATTCATGTTTAAAAAATAAAATGCTGATTTTTATTTGTGTATGCACAAAATAATGCCAGACACATACATACCTCTTCTGGGTAGCAGTTATTATATTTCAAAAGTAGGTATAAAATACATTACAGAACATTCAGACACTTAGAGCTTCTAGGGTCATCACACTCCAGACTGTACAACAGGATTTTGACATGGACTTAGTGGTGGTCTATCCCCTCTACCACACCCATTTTAAAACCAGCTCTGCACAGAGATGTATATAGAAAGTTTGTCTAGACTTTGTTTGGGAGGGGCCTGTGGATGGTGCAGTCCTTACTTATTTGATTTTCATCATAATCAAACCTTACAAGTGTACACAGGAGGTCATTTTAACTTGTGTTGAGGGTGGGGACTGTGTGGTCATTGTTTATTGTTCTCACAAACACTGGAAATGTACAAAGCAGATTACTACAGTTTGTGTAGGGACAGTGTACTGTCTAGGAACAACAAAGTGGAATACATTACTGTGATTTTATTTTCACTTTCCTCAGTCATAAATTGGGCACCTATACAGGTGGCCACCTTTGGAGAGTAAGAGTGAGGAATGAGGAAGCATGCTATGTATGTGTATGACACCAGTCACTTGAAATACAGTACTGTAGCCATTTTAACTTGTGCTTTCATCCCAATCTAACAACAAGGGATGCACAAGTAGTATCTGTCTTTTTTGGGGTGGAGGGTAGGCAGTATTCCCAGATATAATTTGCATATACTCACAACTCTCCTGATAGTTTACCATGAGCTACTATTTTGTCAGCCCTCAACATTAAGCCTTGGAGACAACTCATGTCTTCCTTGGAAGAAAAAATAATAAGACTGTAATTCATTTCTTACTCATGATTTTTGATTAGGCCACCACTGAATTAAAATGTTGGCAAAATACTCTAAAATACATCTCAAATCATCTGCAACCCTATGGATTCTGGGAACCCTGGCTTACTTGAGTTATTTACTAAGTTACTACTGTGCTGTCTTGGTAAAGAAAGGTGTGTTGAAAGGATGCAAGGAAAACTAAAGTTAAACAGCAACACTGAATGCCTTTCATTTATCTTAATTTCTGTTCAAGCCAGCACTGGATGAAAAGGTTGTGTAAAAAGTAAAGAAAATGCACTTTAGAGAATACAGAAATTCATGGCTTCTTGAAAAAACTGAAGATTAATGCAAAATGTGAGAAAAGGAAGAATGAAGTAATGTGCATGGTGTGTGGAGCCCAAGATGGGAAAACAGAGGGAAACACTGGAGGATGGGGGGGGGGTGAAACAGTAGGCAGTGCCTAGGGCATGGTTTCACTTATGTCCAGCCCTGTACATAGAGTTGCTGTAATATATCATCGCTCTAATTAAATGTCATTAACTGTGAATGAACCTCTGTTAGGTGGGCCAACATAGTGTGGTACACAAGCCTAGTGTAATGTAAGAAATTTGTAGCTACAATTCAGTCTGTGCGTTCTACTCCTAAAACTCTGCAACATGAAAAAAAAGGTTGCTTATGGGGGGGGGGGGGGGGGGGGGCAGTGACAGGATGATACTTAGATTGGAAGAGTCCAGTGTGCTGTCTTCATGACTGGGGGCTCCTAAAATGCTATCACAAGACCTGAACCTAAATACACATATTTCTAAAAAATGTGAAAAAAAGAAGTAACAACAACAGTTGTACAAGTATCCAACAAGTATAAAGTGGAGAGCCAGCTATAAATATTTGGCATTTATAGGTGGTGGTGCTGCGGTAGCATTGTCGTCCCACAGTAAGATGCTGTCCGGTTTGATTCTCAGCTAAGGCGTCTTCTGCGTGGAGACATGCATGAATGGGCGTACCTTCGTTGAAGGTTGTGCATCAGGGCTGGTAACTCGGCATGTAAAAATCAACTACCAATCATTAGCGGACCGGAGTTCCGCTGTGGCGACCCCTAACCGGGAAAACCCTAAAAGAAAAAAAACAAAAAAACGCGTGCAGCAACAACCAACAAATTTATTACGAAAAAATAAAACAAATCTTTGAAAGCGCTTTTTCGTCAGTGTTAGTACCTGACTTCATCAGAAATAACATTCCATAAAGTAATAGCAACCATTTATAAATTTCAAATTGAAAGCCTGTTATTACGTCAAGTGCTAAACATCAAACCCATTTAAAGTAACATACTCAACTTTAAATAAGTCATTAAAAAATAGTAATTTTAAAACTGAATTAAAACCTAAACAAGAACATTAAATATATATTGAATTTTAAACCATCAAGTTAAATAAGTTAAATAAATACAATAAATATATATATTATCTTCTAAGACTTTTCAATTTCAAAAGACTGGCAATAGAACAGAAATCATTAATGCCTGGGTAACTATAAGCATTAAGCCTAATTTGCCAAAGTAACTCAGCTTCCTCAAGCTTTAAAGGTCTAGGACCACCCCTGCCATCATAATTGACCTGGTCAATAGCCATAAATTTAAAAAAATGATTGTGGAAAACCAAAATGTGCTTTGCTAGAGCATTCTCAAGTTTAAGATTTTTCATAGTGTATGTGTGTTCATAAATGCGGTCTCTAAGTCTTCTTTCGGTCTTCCCAATATAGAAGGCAGGGCATGATGTGCACCTAGCTAAATAAATGACAAAGGAAGAATTACAATTCAATTTATGTCTTATTTTATAAGAAAAATCATTTAAATTAAAGTAAGAAGTTTCTTCCACATGTCTACAATAGTTAAAGTTGTAACACTTCCACATTCCAGCATTGTGAATTGGAGAAGCTACACTACTTTCCAAGATAGATTTAATGTTCTTCCCCTTCTTATATACAACCTTAGGTCTAGTGCCTAATTTGGCAAAGACACTGGGATACAATTTAAAAAGTTCCCAATTCTTGTTGATTGTGTCTATGCAAATGCTGCTACCTCTACTATATGTTGTAATAAATGTAGCTATTGCTGTGTCTTCGACTTGGTCTAAAGTAAGTTGCTCACCCTCTTGTGGAATGTTAACGTTAACATCACATGCATTATATAGAGGACTAGGAAACCTCGTGACAGTGACAGGGAGCAGTGGTTTATATATGTACTGGCTCCTCTTGTTTGTTATTTCTTTTATTAGGTTGTCCAAAAGACAATCAGGGTATCCACGTGACAAGAACATTTTCTTGAGTGCCATGCATTCATCAGTAAAGTCATCGTCTAAACTGACCATCCTAGAGGCTCTGACTAGTTGGCCTTTAACTACAGATCTTTTCTGAGAAAACGGATGACAACTGGTGAAGTGTAAGAAGGTGTTAGAATATGTCTTCTTACGAAAAATCTTTGCAGTGTAACAATTAAACTCAGTATTTTTACTTAACAAGATGTCCAAGTAAGCTATACTGTCAGTCGCAAAGGAATGTGTAAATTCTAAAAAATTAGTAGTGTTATTAAAATAATTTAACACCAATCCACTAGTCAACTCGTCAGCATTAATCAAAATGAAGATGTCATCAAGGAACCTGGTGTAAAAAAGAAACTTGTCACAATAGCAATTATTTTCAGAAAATACGAATTGGGATTCCCAGTGGGCCATAACCAAATTGGCTATGCTACCACCACACAGGGAACCCATCGCAACCCCCACTTTCTGCAAGTAAAACTCACTAGAAGACATAAAGAAATTATAAGATAAAACAAGATCACCAAGTAACGTCACAAGGTAGATGTCTCTGTCAGGTGCATTGTGTTTCTTTAACGTGAGACTCACCCATTCAAGTGCAATATCCTGTGGAATACTACTATACAAGTCCTTCACGTCAATAGTTAAAAAATTCGTGTAGACGTTGTATTCAACAGATTTAATGCTCTCAAGAAACGACCATGAATCCCTACAGATCTGGTCTTCCTTGAGGACATATTTCTAGAGTATACTGTCAATAATTTTGGCACAAGAGTAAGTAGGTGAGCCCCTACTGTCGACCAACAGTCTAAGTGGGGGGTTATCAATACTTTTGTGTATTTTTGGAATACCAAAGACACACGAGTATCTAGGAAAGGAAGTGGTTAAATACGTGTAAGTTTTCAAATCAATTCTACTTTCTATAAGAAGCTCCTCAATACAGTCCCTAATTATCTTGTAAGCACTGTTGACTTCAGATCTTGAACTGTGTTCATAAGTGTTAGAGTGTAATACTTCATTTAACTGAGCCTGATAATCAGATGTGCTAAAAACACAACCAACCCACCTCCTTTATCAGGCTTACAAAATCTTAAATTTTGCGATTTAAAGTAGCATAAATACTCTTCCTCTGTTTTAGAAACATTAAACAATAAATTCTGAGAAGAGTTTTTAAAACTAGAGTTCACAACATTTTTCAAACAGCTCTATGGCTGGATGCAGTGGGGGGTTGTAAGTACTAGATACATACAGCTGACCATATTCAGTATATGTAGAATTGTCACCCATTAACAAAGTAAAATTCAGTTTTCTAGTGAAAAGCTTTATGTCCAAGATAGTGTCTACAATATTCAGAGACTTAGATGGGACAAATGTTAAACCCTTCGACAAAAATTCGACCATATCACTGTCGAATTTAGTAGAACTAAAGTTGTAAAGTTTAAAGTCCCCTGCTTTGTTGCTAACAACTTCAACATGTGCTGATTTCAGACTGTAATCAGCTGGAGTGGAATCAGACTCATCTAATCGCAGTGTATCAGCAGTCATAACCTCATCCACCAGGCATTCAACAGCTGAAGCTATTACTAATGATCTTGAGTTTAATAGATATAAGTTCGAATACGATCGTACTTTTGTAAGCATTGATGATCATATGATCAAGTTACAGTCTCAAAAATCAAAGAAATTATTGAGGGACTGTGATGCTTACAAGCAAGGTTCAGCTTACCCTAGTCCACCACTGGGTCAAACTTGGAAAAAGGGTATACTTCCTTCTAATGTGAGTACTGCTATTAGGGTAGGGCAACGCAGCCCTTTGGCCCAGGACTTTCCACTTTTCAATGTTGGTCCATCTCAGTACAACTTGGACATTGATGACTCGTCAGGTAATGACTCGAGAGTGTGTGCACCAATTGGCACACCATGGAGCGAAAGACTGAGAAGTGGACATAACAATCAGAACTTGTCAAATCAACATTCAAATTTTCAGCAGCACCCCTTCACGGGGGCAAGACCGAAAACCAGGAATTTTCACCAACCACAGTCAACACCGAAGTGGAGGAACAACAAATAAATCATTACAGGTCACTATCTGGTCCTGTTCTCAACTTCCCACTTTGTGTGCAGACTTCAGCTGTTGAATGCCTGGTGGATGAGGTTATGACTGCTGATACACTGCGATTAGATGAGTCTGATTCCACTCCAGCTGATTACAGTCTGAAATCAGCACATGTTGAAGTTGTTAGCAACAAAGCAGGGGACTTTAAACTTTACAACTTTAGTTCTACTAAATTCGACAGTGATATGGTCGAATTTTTGTTGAAGGGTTTAACATTTGTCCCATCTAAGTCTCTGAATATTGTAGACACTATCTTGGACATAAAGCTTTTCACTAGAAAACTGAATTTTACTTTGTTAATGGGTGACAATTCTACATATACTGAATATGGTCAGCTGTATGTATCTAGTACTTACAACCCCCCACTGCATCCAGCCATAGAGCTGTTTGAAAAATGTTGTGAACTTGACATTAGGTACTCTAGTTTTAAAAACTCTTCTCAGAATTTATTGTTTAATGTTTCTAAAACAGAGGAAGAGTATTTATGCTACTTTAAATCGCAAAATTTAAGATTTTGTAAGCCTGATAAAGGAGGTGGGTTGGTTGTGTTTTTAGCACATCTGATTATCAGGCTCGGTTAAGTGAAGTATTACACTCTAACACTTATGAACACAGTTCAAGATCTGAAGTCAACAGTGCTTACAAGATAATTAGGGACTGTATTGAGGAGCTTCTTATAGAAAGTAGAATTGATTTGAAAACTTACACGTATTTAACCACTTCCTTTCCTAGATACTCGTGTGTCTTTGGTATTCCAAAAATACACAAAAGTATTGATAACCCCCCACTTAGACTGTTGGTCGACAGTAGGGGCTCACCTACTTACTCTTGTGCCAAAATTATTGACAGTATACTCTAGAAATATGTCCTCCAGGAAGACCAGATCTGTAGGGATTCATGGTCGTTTCTTGAGAGCATTAAATCTGTCGAATACAACGTCTACACGAATTTTTTAACTATTGACGTGAAGGACTTGTATAGTAGTATTCCACAGGATATTGCACTTGAATGGGTGAGTCTCGCGTTAAAGAAACACAATGCACCTGACAGAGACATCTACCTCGTGACGTTACTTGGTGATCTTGTTTTATCTTATAATTTCTTTATGTCTTCTAGTGAGTTTTACTTGCAGAAAGTGGGGGTTGCGATGGGTTCCCCGTGTGATGGTAGCATAGCCAATTTGGTTATGGCCCACTGGGAATCCCAATTCGTATTTTCTGAAAATAATTGCTATCGTGACAAGTTTCTATTTTACACCAGGTTCCTTGATGACATCTTCATTTTGATTAATGCTGACGAGTTGACTAGTGGATTGGTGTTAAATTATTTTAATAACACTACTAATTTTTTAAAATTTACACATTCCTTTGTGACTGACAGTATAGCTTACTTGGACATCTTGTTAAGTAAAAATACTGAGTTTAATTGTTACACTGCAAAGATTTTTCGTAAGAAGACATATTCTAACACCTTCTTACACTTCACCAGTTGTCATCCGTTTTCTCAGAAAAGATCTGTAGTTAAAGGCCAACTAGTCAGAGCCTCTAGGATGGTCAGTTTAGACGATGACTTTACTGATGAATGCATGGCACTCAAGAAAATGTTCTTGTCACGTGGATACCCTGATTGTCTTTTGGACAACCTAATAAAAGAAATAACAAACAAGAGGAGCCAGTACATATATAAACCACTGCTCCCTGTCACTGTCACGAGGTTTCCTAGTCCTCTATATAATGCATGTGATGTTAACGTTAACATTCCACAAGAGGGTGAGCAACTTACTTTAGACCAAGTCGAAGACACAACAATAGCTACATTTATTACAACATATAGTAGAGGTAGCAGCATTTGCATAGACACAATCAACAAGAATTGGGAACTTTTTAAATTGTATCCCAGTGTCTTTGCCAAATTAGGCACTAGACCTAAGGTTGTATATAAGAAGGGGAAGAACATTAAATCTATCTTGGAAAGTAGTGTAGCTTCTCCAATTCACAACGCTGGAATGTGGAAGTGTTACAACTTTAACTATTGTAGACATGTGGAAGAAACTTCTTACTTTAATTTAAATGATTTTTCTTATAAAATAAGACATAAATTGAATTGTAATTCTTCCTTTGTCATTTATTTAGCTAGGTGCACATCATGCCCTGCCTTCTATATTGGGAAGACCGAAAGAAGACTTAGAGACCGCATTTATGAACACACATACACTATGAAAAATCTTAAACTTGAGAATGCTCTAGCAAAGCACATTTCGGTTTTCCACAATCATTTTTTTAAATTTATGGCTATTGACCAGGTCAATTATGATGGCAGGGGTGGTCCTAGACCTTTAAAGCTTGAGGAAGCTGAGTTACTTTGGCAAATTAAGCTTAATGCTTATAGTTACCCAGGCATTAATGATTTCTGTTCTATTGCCAGTCTTTTGAAATTGAAAAGTCTTAGAAGATAATATATATATTTATTGTATTTATTTAACTTATTTAACTTGATGGTTTAAAATTCAATATATATTTAATGTTCTTGTTTAGGTTTTAATTCAGTTTTATCATTACTATTTTTTAATGACTTATTTAAAGTTGAGTATGTTACTTTAAATGGGTTTGATGTTTAGCACTTGACGTAATAACAGGCTTTCAATTTGAAATTTATAAATGGTTGCTATTACTTTATGAAATGTCATTTCTGATGAAGTCAGGTACTAACACTGACGAAAAAGCGCTTTCAAAGATTTGTTTTATTTTTTCGTAATAAATTTGTCGGTTGTTGCTGCACGCGTTTTTTTGGTTTTTTTCAGTTTGTGTGCCTTCCAAAACCCTAAAAGACACAAACAAACTGAATATACACAATGAAGTTGCATAGGATTGTCGTGAATACCACCAGTTTGATTAATGTTCCGTAAGTGACGGGTGGGTTTTTACAGCCAGATTTTGTACAACTTTGTCACAGGTTAAATGTGAAGTTGTCTTGTACATTAAACAGTAACTCAAATATCTAAACACAGACACATTAATAAAATGTGAGTGGCACCATCACTAGTAAGAATGTGACTGAGAGTACAAATCATGCTCTTCAGTTTCTGCTGAATATGGGAAATTTCCCCTTTCCACAGGGTGCAGTGATTTCAAATTCTGGTTTAGTAAGAAAGTGGGTATAGGATGCAAAGCAGAAATATGGGGTGGGGCTTTTCCAGTGTAAAATAGGAGCTGAATTTTGCTTTCTCTTTCTCTCATTTTATTTTTCATTAATTCAAGCAGCATTTGAACTTGTAACATGTACACAGTTGACAGGATCCATAGAAAGCATACACAGGAATTATAAAATGGTTATCTCACCCCCAAAAAAGCACATAATTTTGCAAGCATGCATGCACACACATGTATAGACATAAAACAATCTCCCTTGGTCATTTTTTGAGTTTTCAGGTTCATACACTGTAAGTGAAACAAACAAAAAAGATAGCTGTGTTGCATGGCACCTGATAAAAATGACTTCTGTGCAGTGGATTGCTTAGTAGCAGGCAGTAGGCATTGTCATTAAAGTGACCTTCACAACCATGCATAATGTGCGGTAAACTAGAGAAGCGCCAACTGTTCTGAGGTTCAAACACAAGTCTAACAGCACTTATTTCAAAACTGTAAAGGAGGATGTTGGTGAGTAGTAATTTTTCCTCCATATATGTTTATATTCTAGATATGTATCTAGCTGTGTATATAATCAGAATTCTATGAATATATATTGATTTTCTTACAGTCTTGCTCTTGGTCACATCATTCTGAGTTAGTACAGAAACTCCTGAGAGAAATAGAAGGAGGAAATGAGGATGTGATTCAGTGTGTATTGTAGACTATAGATTTTGGATGAGACAAGACTTGAAATCTACGATGAATTCTAGTTACTGTACAACTGTCTCACTGTGCATGGTTCTCTGATTCTGTTCCAAGCAGCTGTGTCTTCTGTATGGAGTCATCATATTCTCCATGTATCCCTGAGGGTTTTCACTGGCTATTCCCACTGCCATCCACATCTCCAAGATGTTACATAGGTAAATCTCTGTGCCTCTAAATTGCCTGTAGGTATATATGCTCTCTGTGAGTATGTTTTCACATATTGGAATAAACTGGCAGCCTATCTGGGATTACTTTCTCTGCCTTATATCAACCGGAGGATGAGAAAGGCTTCACCTACCCTGTGACATTGAAATGGGTATAGAAGGAATGAATGAAAGAATGAATGTAATAGGTTATATTTATAATACCTACTGTTGACCATGCACCACTGTCCAACAGTACTACTCCAGAAGTATAGGTACTGCATAGCATACCACAAGAGAAGTACTGAAATCATCATTCACTGCTCACCTCCATATTCCTTTCCAGATTCTACATAATCCAAAGCTGGTGTCAAGGTTAGCCAGAAAAGGGACATTAGTCACCCCCCCCCCCAGAACTGAAGCATATCTGGAAGAATATTTATATGTACACAATTTTCTGAGAAAACACAAATTATAGTATTTTCAACCATGCTTCTCAAATGTCCAGATTTTTACAGAATGACCCCATTTTAATGTTTGGCTAGTTCCTTATAACATGTTTGGTTTTCTGGCAAATCATTGAGGAATAAAGTCACTAAATAAAGTCATACATTTGAGTTTCAGACTTTGTATGCTTCAGATAAATGCATGCTAAAGTAAAACCTGTTATTGTAGCAATGTTCTAAATTTATAAGAGCACTATTTAAAATCTCTCCCTGATTTTGGCCCTTTATTTTCCCATTATTTTTTGGCTTTCTCCATTTTGCTTGCACTAAGCTGTTGAGAGGTTTGCTTCAGCTATTAGTTTACATTTTAAGGTGCCAAATAATGTTTGAAGGCAGCTATCATTTGTGAGTAGCTGAGCAGTAGTTTATTAAATGGGAAATGTAGAAAACAACTTTAAATAGAAAATAAACTGAGTAACAACTGAAATGGCAAACTGACATATTGCCATGTGTTGCGGTCCTTGAAATGTACCACTTCTTTTATTTCTGCACTTATGTCAAAGGTTATAGCTAAAATAACAAGGGAATCATGCAACCTAGCAGAACAAATAATAAAGGGAGTTAAATATGACAGGTATAGTTCATAAAATGAGCCACTGGCCATTAGGTCACAGTTTCAAAAATAGATATTGTGGAGATCGAGATTTTGAATCAAATAAAGTGGCTTTAGACAGACTTTACAGGAAAGGGACTTGTTATTCTGATGCAAGTGCTGCCTGAAGAAGAGGAATTTATGCAGTATGAAGAAATATGATCGTAAAGAAAAAGTGTTCTTTACTGGTGGAGTCTTTCAGTTCATAATATAAAGCAATGGTGCATTTGTGAGAAAGAGAGAGAGCGAGAGCGAGAGTGTGTGTGTGTGCGTGTGTGTGTGTGTGTGCGTGCGTGTGCATAAGCGCGCATGTGAGGCAGAGAGAGAGACAGAGAGCACATGCCCAAGTTTTATAACATCAAAATATAACAACACTTTTGTTTTTATCATGTTATTAATAGCCTAAAACGTTAAAAGCTGAATGGTTCTTTTGTTTTTCGAAAACAATCCCCTACAGAAAGCTGCCATCTCCTAAAAGAATACTAGGTTACTGAAGTGATGGCTTCAGGTAACTATTCATTGTTCTGCTTTGTAAAAGATGTCTAATTTGTTATACCCTATGCATTCAATAAAAGCACCCAGAGCAGAACTACAGAAAGGCATCCTGTAAAGTGCCCACCCACAGTCACAGATCATTCTTCTAGTGTCATGTTGCCAATTTTAGTTTGGGTGCAAAATCAGTGACATTATTTAACAGCTAGAAAATGTGACTGTGGTCCTGTGTTCAGTCTCATCTTATCTTACCAGTGAGTACCCATATCTATGCAAGCACTATATAATAAAATTATGAATTGAAAAAAAAAATACATGCCACAGCAACAATGGTGAATAAAAATAATACATTATAGACAAGTAATTAATAATCAGAAATATTTTTCAGGAACATAAAAAGCATTTAAAGTTTTCTTAAAATTGGCTCAGAGTTTTAAACGTGCTAATGAGGCTGGTGTCCATTAGTCAAAGTTAAAGGAAATGTAGTAACCCAAACCAGGAACACATTAAGGTGACGCTGGTCAATTCCAGAAGCTCCAACAAACTGGCCAACCTTGAGGCAACATGAGGTACTTATGTTAAATGTATTTAAGTACACGCAAGAGCAGCTAGCCATGAAAACTACAGATAGCTGACTCCCTGGCTGCAAGACAGTGGCCATCTATTACCTGAGACTTGGGTGCCTGTAGATGGCTCTCTGAAAAACAACAGAAAGTAATAAAATGCTAGAAACAAGACAGAAGCAAGTACTATGACACAACCTGCAGACCAGCAGCCATACAACCTGGAGGCAGAATAAAAATCCAAAAGCCAATGGAGTCTGTACATCGAAGTTAAAGTAGCATGACTGATCCAAGATCCTCTGTTGTTATGACATATGGAAAGTTGCATAAATGGAATCACAGATGTGTGCATAAGACAAAAGGTTCCAGGAAAAGAAGTACTAACATTTTTACAAGTACATTTCCAGGACTGTGACAGTCAAGTGCTGCTGAGACAGGATCCTGGAGCCTCCCAATGAAGACTGTAGTTCAGTAACAGCAGTCACAGAAGGAAAATGAAATGTCCAAAAAATGCAAAACAATCAGTTATTTTGCATATCTCAGCTATGTCAAATACTTTTGATATGGAAGACTACTGGTCAACAGTTAAACAGTGATACTAAAGACTGAAAAGGTGCATTTATTAAAATGTTTTTTGAATTCAATCAATAGTCTTTGTTATAAAATACCCATGACATGTTTATTACAGTGTCAGATTTAATGTTAATTTAAAACAATCAATGTATACCCCACAGGTACATACACCTACTTGTGCGCTAATCTCAGCAATGCAATTTACCTTCCAAAAAAGCTTTGCACTAAAAGTAATCCTACACAACTCAAATCACAGACACTAAACTTACAAAACATACATGCACACAACTAAATCTATTCCATAATCTAGCCAACTCCCAACTCTAGGGTTGGAGGCTTGGCATAATGGTTAAGATGGCAAGATACATGGTTTGATTCTCACCTTTCAGAAGCATGGCTAGGCTTAAAAGGCCCCCCGGGATCATTACCCTTACAATTACTTATGAATCTTACTCTAACCCTAACCTGAAACACTCACAAATGTATGCACACACTTTCAAACGCAACTACATCTATTCCCTTATCCATCTCTTAATGTAACCCTAATGCAAAAACAATCATGCAAACACACAACTACATCTATTTCCTTACTTAATCCTTTCTCTAACCCTAACCTGCAAACACTTACACAAGCACTCACACCCCATATGCTCAACAACTTACCTCTTTTATTTAAAAAAACAAAACAGAAACAGAAACTCAGCATTGGGTAACAACAGCCTGCAGTTTTCTTTGTTGAGCAAATGAGCATCTGGACAAAAGAATTGCTACTATTTATCTATCTAGGTGTGTGTGTGTGTGTGTGTGTGTGTGTGTGTGTGTGTATATATATATATATATATATATATATATATATATATATATATATATACACACATATATATATGTGGGTCTAGGACTGATGCACGAATGGCCGTTTCACTGAATCCTAAATGGCCGGGCATACTTCCGTGAAAGTGCTTTTCACCGATGAAGCACTTTTGCGGAAGTATGCCTGCAGGTAGAAGGAGTTCTGGGGGAGTAACTGTTGCAGAGATCGTACTATGGTGCAGATAAGGAAATGTTTTCCTTTTCCCCACTATAGTGCGATACCGGAGTGAGCATATTAAAGTAGGAGGGTGTGGGGGGCTTGCCCCCTACATAAATACTTTTTCTTGTTTTTTTTTTCTTTTTTTTTTTTAACGCACTTTAGCGAAAGTGCTTTTTTGGTAAAAGCACTTTCGTTAAAAAGTGTGTTCGGTGAAGTTGGATTCGGACAATTGAAGTTTTGTTCAACAGTCCTAGATCCATATATGTATGTATGTGTGTGTGTGTGTGTGTGTGTGTGTGTGTGTGTGTGTATATATATATATATATATATATATATATATATATATATATATGTGTCACAGTATACTATGCCAAATGCATGTTTTATTGACAAAGCTTATTGCTGCTTGTCATTTGGAAGAGACTGCAAACACTGGATTATTGACTGTTTTTATGGTGCTTGAGCTGGGTTTGGGTGCAGATAAGTGGGGTGTTGTTCTAATGTTGAAGCTTTTGGATGCACAAAAAGTTTTGTCATTAAGAGTGGGAGTGTATGTGTGAGTATATGCAGCTCAGGGTTAGAATAAGGGCTAGGTAAAGGGATAGTTTCAGGATGTTGTGCGTGCAATGGTGTATGAGCTGAGTGTGCGTGTGCACATGTGTGTGAGTACAGTGGTACCATTAGCGGAAAAGTTGTTGGTAAATTAATGGGCAGTAACAGCGTAAGATGGTATGGAGGGAGAAAAAAATTACCCTGGTGTTTTTAATAGTTATCTATGTCATCTGCAGTTTACATGTGAAAAGACATGGCACACCACCACTGATACTGCCCTGCCTTTGGTTGCAAATGACATGAGACGCAGAGAAATAAATGCTAGGCAGGGTCCACAGCTCTCCTCTAGCCAGAATTCCAAGCTAAAGGCCAGATCAACTATATATAGAAAATATGAGACAATCATCAACTTTAAGAGTGGGAGTGTATGTGTGAGTATATGCAGCTCAGGGTTAGAATAATGGCTAGGTAAAGGGATTGTTTCAGGATTTTGTGTGTGCGATGGTATGAAGAGAGAAAAAAATTACCCTGGTGCTTTTAATAGTTATCTGTGTCATCTGCAGTTTACATTTGAAAAGACGTGGCACACCACCATTAACTATACATAGCAGGTATTAGACTATCATCAACTTGTTCCAGATTGATCTGGCATTAAAAAGAGCAAACTTGCAGAAGACCTTGAGCGCAGGTCTCCTGCTTAAATGTCAGAGATGGTACTTTAACTTCAGAGATACCATCATAAGGCAGGGCAAAACCCTTGTCTAAATGGGACTTCATTTTTAGCAGTGGCTAGTAATTCTGATATCAACATGGTTACTCATATTACAGCATGCAGCAAAGGAAAACCTCCTAGTGACTGCCAATGACTCGTAGCAAATCTCTTCTACAAGCCAGGGATACTATGAGTCAATTAGAATGTAGCCACATGCAGCAGAGTAAACAGGAAGACCCTAGAGCAGCAGAATCGGTAACCATTTGAAACGTTGGGACCCGCTAGACTGAGTCCCGAAACAAGAAGACTAAATGGCTGAAAGAACGGACTAACATATACTAAATCCAAGATGCCATTTCTCAAAGTATTTCCTTTTTACTGAGCTATGGAAATTTTGGAGTTGATATATATAAGTTCAGGGATTATGTGGCTGCAGGGAGGATGCCCCTCCCCCGCCTACAAAAAATAAGTTTTAAGGAGAAGAGCGGTTTTCAAATTTGTTGTCTGAGCTTTGCTTTACATGGATAGGGAGCAGACCTCTCAACCGTCCCGAATTACTAGGTTTTTCCCGAGTTTTGGGGTCCCAATAATGGGGTGCCACGATTCCCGAGTGGCACCCCATTATTTCCGATTTTTGCAATCAATTTTTTTATTTTCGCGCTTTCGGAAATGATGTCATCACGCGCGTGATGACATCAGCTCCTGCAACATGCCGCGCATCTGTTTGAATGGACTGCTCATCAACATGCCGCGCATCTGTTTACTTTTTAAGCCTAAACAAATTGCCGCTTGTCTGTTTGAATGCGGAAGCCTAAACGAATTTACGCATGTCTGTTTGAATGCATACAAATGCACTAGGACTGCCGCACATCTGTTTGAATGGACTGCCGAACACAGATCTAAGCCGCTACAATATGAATGGACTGCCGTTCGGGAGCTGAAAGTCAAGGATGATTAGCCATTTAAGTGCAGAGCTGCCTGTTGAGAACACTGGTCTACAGCCGACAGAACAAGGTACCATTTAACTGCAGAGCTACAGGTCTATAGCCGACAGAAGTTACGCAGGATTTACTGGTGTGTGTATATACAGACAGAAGTAGGAATGCACACACATTTTGTTTCATGTTTGTTTATGACATACTTGTTAATTAGGTAAGTCTTGACATTCCATTTTCAAAGAAGCCAGGGGGAAAAAAATCTTCATCTGGGATCTTCAATGCTTGCTAGATATTTAGAGTTTTTAAAAACATTTCAGATGAACTCTGATGAAGGCGTTTAAGATAAACCCCTTTAGCTCATTATTTATACTTATTGATTTCAGTGGATACATTTTTGAAGGGGAGAACTCAAAATTAACAGCAACGAGTTACCTCTCTAAGCTTATTGGGGTATTTAGTGGAGTCACTCAGGGCTAAGTTTTGGAACTGTTTTCTTTGGTCTAATTTTAATTTTCTCAGCTATAGCTGCATATATTGAATATGGCCATTAAACTATGCCAAAATATTTGCAATGGGCGACAACATGCTCTTTATTAAATATGCAAAAACACTTCAAGACACTAAATTAAATTAGTGCTTGGTGTGATAACAGTGGTCTCCCTTCCGCTGGCATTAATTGCATTATTATCAATTTCAAGGGAAAAACATGTATTTTCATTATAAAATTGTGGAGAGACATTAAAAGTAGATAATGAAACAAAATCTTTGATTATTGTGTTGCTACAAGCTAGACCTCTTACTCTGAAGACCTACAAATACTGAAGGGACTAACAAGCAGCTTTTGGGAAGGCATCACACTCTCATATACATCTTTGATGAAAGCAGTTTTGTAGCATAAAACACCTGAACACTTTAATTAGCTCTACTCTACAAAGTTCAGAGATTCTTAAAGAAACATAAACTATGCTTACAGAACATGATTAATACTTTTGTATATTGTATCTTAAAAACTAGAGAGGATATGTCTTTGGAATTTAAAGTTATATATTACCCAAAGATGTTTGATAAACTGTATCTAGACTACACAGCAAACTGAGTTATGACAAGATTCTTGGTGCATGCATTTTTCTTCATTGCCTACTGGAAAAATGTTCAAACAAATTTGAAATGCTATTGTGTGTGGAAGTAGACTTTTATGATGGAAATGTTCTGAACAGGGCAGTTTTGTCATTATTGGTTCATGCATTTTTGTTTCATTGCCTACTGGAAAAATGTTTAAACAATAAATTTAAAATGTGAACGTGCTCGAGCTTAAGTCTAACAAGTGTGCCGTATTATGCAAGGAATATCATTTAATAAAGTCAGGAAGGTGTATCAAAGAATGTATGTATGTTTCTTGTTTTGTGTGCAAGGAGCCTCTGATTTGAAAACAGCCCAAAGGTAATCTTTATCCACCACTGGCCAGATGCATTTTCTTTGGATGTGGTGTGGGTTTCAATGCTGTTTCAATGAATGTGAGCTTCAAGGGCAGAGAAGTTTTAATGCCAAGTTTATTTTCATTGTGAGACAGTATTGCTTTGTCTACCAGATATTTATTTGTGTTTGTGCATTGTGCTATAAAATGTAAAAAAAATAAAATCCAGGTAATCATTATAGAAGTAAAGCAGTATGCACACATTAGTGTTTATGGTAAATGGGGTGAAATAGCCAGGTAATGGGACATTGGAATGGCTGCAGGGGGACTCTGGTGCTATTATTTTGGTTCTGTACTTCAGTTTGCGAATGAAAGTTGATATCCCACAATTCCATTGGAGTGGGTGGGGTTGTCTAATTATGTATGCAAATTTTACGTTAATCAGTGTACAGATTTGTACCTATTTTTCATGGGCCTTGTCCAGATTTTTGATGTTTCCAGGTTGAGAGGTATGATAGGGAGTTTGTTGCAGACTACTGGCATCCTCTGTGAGATATACCTATCCCTCCAAACCATTCTGTTGATGTCATAGAAGAGGTTTAGAATCCTGGACTGATTATATCTGATGCTATTTGACTTGTTGATGTTCAGTAGGTCCACCAGTACTGAGTTAAAGGATATCTTGTATGCCAGACACAGACCACTTCTTAACAGTCTGCAGGATTCCAAGTATAGTGGCAGGGCTTTGAATCAAACCATGATGGACATATTGTTTAGGCATTATACCTTTTAGTAAGGTATCACAGTGAGCACTTCAGTTGTTGCATGTGTCTGGACAGATGCATGTCAAAGGCTGCATGATACTCAACAACTGTCCTAATGAGGGCTGAGTATTGTCATTTACTTCAGAGAAGTAGATGCCAAAATGGAGAGGTCCTAGCATCAAACCCTGGGGACTCCACTGGTAACTAGTCTCTTTGTTGAGGTAGCTTGCCCTATTTGGATCTTATGTGCTGTATCTGTGAGTCTGTTGGTAATCTAGCACATGATGTAGGGATTTATTCCCATTTTATTTAGCTTTTCTATTATGCTTGAGTGGGGATTATGTCAAAAGCTTTGACCAAGTTGAGGTATGCAGTGTGTACCATTTTACCTTCATCCATTGCTTTGGTGACCTTCTCAAAAAAGTCCACCAGGAAGAGTAAGGATCACCTACCCTTGACAAATCCAAATTGAGACAGGTCCAGTGTTTGGAGGTTCCCTATAACCTTTTAGACTAGGTCCATGGCTTTGCATATTTGTCTGTAATTAACTGGGTGTGTTGAAGGTACTCCCTTATGAAGGGGAACAACTGTAACTGCTCACAATTTGCTTGGTCCAAAACCTGTATGGAAATCTCTATATATCAGATGAGGATATCTGCTTAATACAATTCACTGATTGTAAGCTGGGAGTAACTGTCAGGTCCCCCCTCTGAAATACAGACATTCTAACAGAAGCTTACATTTGTCAGTAGCATGTGTACAACAAATGGGATCAAACTCGGTGCTAAAATTTGCAGTATTGTCAAATTTAGTAAGCAACTCCTAGCCCCAGCTTATAGTACAGAAAACACACCACCTCAAAATAAGAAGTTGGTGAAGACCTGGGTACTTGGGTGGAGAAGCCCATCATGGTTTGACCATCACATTGCAATGGTGGTTATTAAATCCTTTAACATTTCACAGCTCCTAAAAAGTCATGTCCTCTAGATCAAAAGAAGTCCTCACCTCCTTGTATTCTGCACTAAGTAGATCCATCATTAAGTACAGTACCCCTTTGTGATATGCCTTACTAAGCATAACAAACAATTGTAAAACCCCAGAGGTTCTTAACTAAAAGGATCATGGGCTTAAAATACCTGAGCTACCTAGAGAGACTGGACATTATATCTGTACCTTTAGCATGAAATAGACTTCTTAGGGGTGATCTGTGCTTTGCTTGTAGGGCCATAAGGAATACAGTAGTCCAAACATTTTTACACCTCCAAAAATCAAACAGTCCTACCAACACTAGGGCCAGAAACTTAAATCTACTCCAAAATTAAATAACACAAGATGGAGGAATGGCTTTGTCATGCAGCACCTACCCTATCTATGGAACTAACTTAATCTCCAGATTAAGCAGTGTAATATACTGTCTGCCTTTAAAGGAGATTTGGACAGCAGGATGGGTATCCCTAAACTCACCACAGGTATGACTGTAATGGCCCTCATTGAAAAGAAAGGCAAGACCTAAGAATGATTACTGACAAGGCAGAAATAGCCTCATGGCTCAGTTGCCTTATAATTCCTAAATTCCTATCATAAATATAATTATTTAAAGCCTATTACACAACCAGACACCCAGTAAGTAAAGCTAAAGAGGCTTACACAGCTTGAGTCTGCAGAAATAAGGCATGTAATGTGGAATGATTCACTTACCTTTCAATGCTGTACTCTCACTTTATATTTTAGTTAAAAAGACTGTTCAGTAAGTACACAGTTGCAGTCTACACTTCTAATATCTGACTGTGACAAAAATAACAGTTATGGACACAATAATATATGTCAGGTTTAAGAAATTGTCTGTCCTGGCTTTTCATAACAGTAGATAAACAGGCAGCTACTCCACATTGAATATATAGTTTATTACCATCTTTGTTGTATTATCAAGGATTTGTTTCCATCTTTAGCATGGCATACACATAGTAGGCCAAGCATTCCAATTTATTTCACATAAATGTACACTAATCCTCCAAAGCCACACAGTTTAAACTGATCAAACAGCAAGATTGTAAGTTACTTTCATCCACAGTCACTGAGTAGTCCCAACAACTTTGCCATGTACAGCTCATCTAACTGTGGTAAAAATAGCACCTCTTGATCTCTTAGAGCAAATATCAAGACAACACATAAAAACAGATGTTTAAATATTGCTCTTATATACTTAGTAGCTAGATTAAAAGTTGCATTAGCATACATTTTCTGAACCACTTGAACTCTGAAACTGTCATTTAGTGACTGCGATCCTCAACAATAAGCCAGAAAACATTAAATGTATCAATAACAAGTCAAAAATGTTAGGTAAAATCAGAGGCATTCATTAAACTCAGGCAGTTGAGAACTATGTAATTTCAAATTAATTTCATGTAAACTGTAGACATCCCACAAATATACAAACTTATTTCACACAAATGCACATCAGTCCTACAAAGCCAGATTGTTAACTGAGTAAATGACAAGATGATAAGTTACTTTTATCCACAAATAGCTCCTTCCCCCACACAGCTGTTCTAACCACTTTCTTTGTTGTGCACACCTCATTTGACTGTGATAAAAAATAATACATAGCAGGAATCAAGACAAAGCCAAAACAATAATGAGGGAAAAAGGCCCAGAATCAGGGACAGATTTAAATATTGCTGTTTATACTTAGAAAGTTGAGTATGAATTTTCTGAAGAACATGAAGTCTGAAACTCAAATACATGTCATTTAGTGACTGCAGTCTACAACAATTTTAAGAGGAACAAACTGACAATACTAGGAAAAATCACAGGTACTTGGCAAACTCAGGGACATTTGAGAGCTATGCAATTTCAAATTTATTTCACACAGAGTAGGCAGTCCAGAGGTATCCCAACTTATTTCACACAAATAAATATTAGTCAAATGAAACCAGATGATTAATTGAGTAAACGGCAAGATGGGAAGTTACTTTTATCCACAGATGTAGCTAATTTGTTATGTACAACTCATCTGGCTGAGCTAAAAGGAGAATGTCAAAAATAATTAGGTATATTTCACACAAATACAAATTATCTCTTAATATCAGACTTTATACTCTGCAGATGATAGAGCAGGTTGTTTTCATCAACAGCAGAGCTAGACTTCCCCAATTTGGTTGACTGTCCACATATTTAAAAAAAAATAGTACATATTTTTCACATATTTCACTCAAATCTACACCAGTCCTTACTGCCAGAATTTAAGCAAATGAAGAGGACAAGTTGCTTTCATTCACAGCACAGCTACCCACTCTTATCTTGTTGACAGTTAATCTAGTGAAAAAACAATAAATATTCCAGGTTTATTTCACACAAATCCACACCAGTCCTTAATGTCATTCACTAAACTGTACAAAAGAAGAGGGTAATTTGCTTTCATTCACAGTAGAGACAGCTCCCTCTTGTCTGGTTGATTACCAGCATAGCAAAATGGATATTTACTCCCCCATTTATTTCTGAGAAATTCATAATGACCCTTAATGCCAAAGTTTAAAGTGAGAAAATTAATTCAGCAGGCTGCTTTCATCCAGAGCACAGCTAGCACCTTATTATCTAGTAGACTGCTTGAAAGAATTGATAAGACTGTACTGTACTGGAAATAACTGATATGAGACTGACACTAAAGTTTTTATCTGTTAATTACCCAAACTCATGCTGAACAGGTGTCAGTCTCTCCTTTATGGGCCAAGCCTTGTGTACTTTGCAGAATGAATTCTCCAAACACTGTAGTTCATTCAACAAGGCTCTATTAGATGTTCACAATATTCTAAAACTGTCTTCATTAGCAGTGCTGATAAACAATATCCAAAGTTACTGCCCATCATATTCTGATTGTCCTGAACAATGTAAACTGAAATAGTCTTTATTTGACCTGTCTTCTGTACTGAGGCTCAAGTGCCTGTATTGTAGCTAAATCGTCTCTGTAATGACAGATCAAATGAACTAACTGACCTTAACTGACTTCCATAACTGTAGCTGAAGTATATTTTAATAATCCCAAAACCCTGTAATGCTTTACACACCCTCTTAGCATTGGTTCCATTGGTTTCCAGGCCTTTTCTTAATCTAACATTCCATTAAGGAATATTCTTTAGCTGGCAAGAGTGTATCTTTCTGTATTTTCTGCACATTGTATGCTTACCTTTCCTTTGTAATAAACTGTCCCTCATGCTTGACCAGCAAGGTTATTTTTTTCTGCTTGACTGTCTTTTATGCATAAATGAAACACAATTTCTAGGCCTATTTTACCATTTAGTCTGTCTGATGTCTAATAACTACTTTAAAATGGAAGTCCCTAATCTAACAGTTGCCCCTGAGGTCCCTGATGAAAGTCTACAGGGACCTACTTCTGTAGTTACCTTACATCTGTATTGCTAACTACTGTATACAGTTATGCTACCTGACTCATAATGTGAAAATAATTTTTTATTTGGTAAACCTGCAATTTCAATTTTGACCACTAGATGTCACTTGAGCATTTATAGCCTGTTTGGATTGAAGTTTCTTAACTTTATTATTTAATTATAACTAGGCAACTGTTCATCAGGCTTGACGTCTGTTAACTTTGTGATTTGATTTTCATATTAACTGCATTCATAGTTTTTAGAGTCTTTAAGTCTAAGTTATGATGTATGAGTGATATATTCAAAGCCTGTACATTATTCTGAAAATGGGTGTCTTTTAATTCTGTGACATTTAAAGCTGATTAACCTGTCTTTGTGAATCTTTATTTAAGTTAGACAGAGTATGAACTGTTAACTCTGCCTATTTTTCTTCTATATCTCTGTATGCTGTAATGGTACAGTTACACTGTTTATTACCTATGTTTTTTACCTTATGAACTGGTGCCTTAGTGTACTATGATGTAACCTTTTTCTCATAGATTTAAATCTTTAAACATTGTACTGTTTCCTTTTATTGTACAGCCTATCAAGCATGATGGCTAGTTTCTGAAGACTAATTGAAATCTGGACTAAAGAGATAACTTTATAAGTGGTCTTGAAGCATAATTACCATATCCTGTGTTAATTTGCTCTATAATGCTACTTACCTTTTTAACTTTTATGTGCTGTAATAGACATCTGCCTCCTAAATTTGTGTCTGAAATATTTTATGAATATTTATGAGCTATAATAGTTTACTAAAACCTATACTTTCTGTATTTTAAGTCTATACCTTTGCATTGTCTGTTAGTGTCCTTTTAATTTTCTGACTAATGTACAATAATTGTGTAAAATGCACTGTAATCTGCAAACTAATTAACAAATTAAGCCTACCCTGTTATGCCTTAAGTGCATTGAATAACTATTACTACCTATTCTGTAGATAACATATCTTAATAGTTTACTAAACTTATGCTTTCTGTATTTCAGGTCTATACCTTTACATTTTCTGTTAGTGTCTTGTTTTAACTTTGACTAATATACAATAATTATGTAAAGTGTACTGTAGTCTGTAAATTAATTAACAAATTAAGCCTGCCATGTTATAGCTTGAGTAAACTGAATAACTATTACTACCTATTACTTAGATAACTTATTTTAATAAGCCTGTAAAAAATAATTCTGTCACTTTACCCTTAACTAATTCTGTTACTTTACCCTTAAAACTAATGACTGAATAATGTGAAGTAAATGAATATTATTTTTATATTCTGAGAGTTGACTGAAATGTACTATACTGAACACATAAATGAGTATGAATGTCATAGTATGAATCGTGACTGAAATTTACATTAGCATATACTGAACATTAAAAATAGCTGTGTATATTCTGGAAACTAAACTAATACTAAAAGAATATCTTTTGACAGTGCTAACTGAACACAGACAAAAACATAACTGAAACTAGTACGTTATATTCTGAAAAACAAACTTTTGTCACCTTTTTCTGTCAGTATTGTCTGAACATAGACTGAAAACTAGTACTGTTGACAAATTGTCAGAAACATGAGAACATTTTGACAGTGTTACATGAACAAAGATAAAAAAATGAACTGAAATATGTTTTGCTGTCAATATTGTCTGAACATAGACTGAAAACTAGTACTGTTGTACAATTGTCTGAAAACATGAGAACATTTTGATAGTGTTACATGAACACTGATAAAAAATGAACTGCAATCTGTTTTTCTGTCAGTATTGTCTGAACATAGATTAAACATAAACTGAAACTCTCTTTCTTTTGGCTTTTCCCAGTTAGGGGTCGCCACAGCGGATCACCTTGTCTGCTCATGATTGGCAGTGGAGTTTTACGATGTTGAGTTGCCAGCCTGGCACCCAACCTTCCACAGAAGGCACACACATGCACGCACTCACACCTAGGGCCAATTTTAGCATGTCCAATCCACTTGCAACATGTCTTTGGGGATGTGGGAGGAAACCGGAACACCCGGAGGAAACCCACACGACTGCAGGAGGAACATGCAGACTCCACACAGAAGACACCCCAGCTGAAGATTGAACTGGAGAGCCTCTTTCTATGAGGCGATAAACATAAACTGAAACTAGTGCTGTTATATAACTGTCTGAAAACATACATACTTACTTTAACTCATTAATTTTAACTTTAAACAACACTGAAGAAATAATTGAAACACATATTCAACTTCTGCACCACAGCTCTTGCCAAATTTTACTCTGCATTGACCCCGTCATCGATGAGGTAAAGGAAGGCCTGCTGTAATGTTGAAGTGTCCTTTTTATAGTTATGCCTTTTAAACCTCTTCTTTCCATTTCTTGTGCAAGGCTGGGTGACTAAAATTCTTGATTGTATTTAGTATCAGATCCTTAAAATAACATTTGCATCTTTAACAATTACAAACTGATAAATTGATAACATTGCTTATTGCCCTGACCTTATTTACATTTTTCTGCATGAAATAAATATTTGCAAATTTAACAACCATAAACTGATATCACTGCTTACTGTGTTGACTTTATTCACATTTTTCTGCATGAAATAAACATTTGTTGCTAATACGCTCTTGCAAGTCTGTAAGAAAACTGATAACCTCAAATGAAACTAAAGTAGTAATGTAACACTGTGGATTTCTGACCTATATAAAATCAAGTTTAACTGTTGAACTTTTTACATTTTTTCTCGTGACCCTTAGAGTTTAACATACTATTCTGTGAAGCAAACCAATAACCTCAAATGAAACTAAAATAGTAATGTAACACTGTGTATTTCTGCACCTATATAAAATAAATTTTAACTGTTGAACTTTTTACATTTTCTCTCGTGACCCTTAGATTTTAACATACAGTTCTGTGAATGAAACTCCACCCACTGTCTCACCCATAACCATTTCTTTAGCTACCATCATTTAACTTTTCAGTAGTACTGAATGCTGCAAGAATTTATCATTACTGTCTACAATTTTATTGGATAAATTGATGTTTGCCATACTGCCTTATGCCTTATGGAATACAGTACTGTCTTTAACTTAGCTTGCTAAACTGGCTGTAATCTGATCTGATGTGCTTGGCAAATTGCCATCTCTGTACAAAACATGTACAGTCCCAAACTGATTACATAATGTACTCTTTTATACATAGAATCCAAACTCTTAACTGTATTGTCAGCTTCATAATGTAACATTAACTTTAAATTTTAAATTTTGCAAACTAGCAAACATTATTCTGTCTCTGTCTATTTCATTGCCTATTGTTTATGCATTGCAACACTTTAATACAAAGCTCTTAACTAATGACTTCTAAACAAAACAATAACACAAAAAATTAATTTGCCAAAACTGTATCTGTAAACCCTTTATTCTGCAAATTAATTGGACTGTTATTTCTGATATACCTTACAAGACATATAGGTACACGGTTACCCTTTTTTCTAACTGGCCACACCCAATATGTCTTTCTGAGCTCTTCATCTGTGTCAGCTGAACTGGAATTTATTTTATCTTTAATCCATAAATCTGCATGTTCCTGTCATAACCAATTCTTTAAAATCTGTACATTTGCACATATCATATCACTGAAGTCTAAAACAGCATATAACTCTAATGACATGTTCTTACCTAGTACACAGCTATTACACTTTGAACTGTTAATTGCTGTAATCTTTGACCATTTAAATCCTGACAAAACTGCATTTGTGTTCTCTAATAAAGATTTATGACTGGAGTTGATTTGGCTGTAAACAATGAAATATTGTCATTTTTTTTAACCTTAAACAATGGCAGATTAATGCCCTGAGTTGATTCAGGACTGCTGCACCCTTTATAGATAGCTATGGAATGCATTCTTTCTTTATTTTGCTCTAAAATGGTAGCAATTTTACCTTGCATTGAAGTCTGTTTTTCAATTATAATGGAATTTACTTTATCAAAATCTGCACTCTGATTGATCTTATCCCCACTCAGTGCAATATTTACACTAGATTCTGAAAAATAAGAAACTAGGTGAAGTAATGTGGACTTGAGACATTGCCTGCATGTTATCTACATTGATTGTGTTGATATTTGTATGTTTAATACTGCAACATACTTCTGTATTTTGAATTACATGTAAACAAGAATGTATCACATTCTGAACATTTGTATTACTACAACTTAATTGTGTATGTTGAATTGTATAGGATGAACTTGTGTCTGAAACCGTACTGCTAGCCTGCTTCTGTGATTTAACCGTTTTGCATTTAGACATATTTAATATTCTTGAACTAATAACCTTTAACTTTAAGAGAACATTTTTAGACTGCTTTACCCAGTTTTTAAAATTAAACCAAAGATTTACTGATGTTTTAACTGTAGCAGTATTACTCAACATGTTTATACAACAGGTATGGAAATGACTTTTGCTGATGAATTTAAACTTTTTTGAGCTGTTAACTAAAAAGTGTATATAAAGTCTTACATAACTTTATGTTTCTGGAAGAATGTGTGCTGTCATCTGTAGCTAATTAACCTTTTTCTTGCTTTTTGGCTGTGTGGCGTCACACTGGAAACTTGAAAGTTTATGGAGATAGCTGTTAACTGGATAATATCCTTTATGTTCTGAAGGAACACTGCTTTGATTTAATACTGGTCTGCTGTAGTTGTTTGGGGATTTTTCTGAAGTAAACACTGGTGCTGTGTACTTAGGTTAACAGTTGCATTGACTAATGTAGAGGTCTTCTGCTGTGTCCGTTTTCTGCATTAAGTAGTGCTGTCTTATTGAAAAGTCTTTTCTGTAATGAGAAACTGTATTACTATAATTTCTAGCTTATTCTGCATAGATTTTACAGTCTTTATTTATGGAACAACACTGGTATGCTGCTGAAAAGTCCGTTATGAAACATTTGCTGTCACTATAAACTGTTAATGAAACCTTGAAGTTAAGCTAGCTGCTGCACTAAAAACTGTACATGAAAGGGTTACTTACTGCAGCTCTTTCTGTTGACGTTTTGCTGATAAGGCTGCTTGGAATACTCACTCTGTAGAACACATGTAGTTTAATGAAACACGGAGTGATGCACTGGAATGAAAATACTGCTATTCTGTAGTCTGTAGAACACATGTAGTTAAACAAAACACTGCTATTCTGTATATTTTTTGTAGAACACACATAGTCTGACTGCTGATGCAAGGTTCTATGGGGCTTTGGGAGTTACTTTAACTTTTTACTTCATTCATAGTGGCTCTCCATTGTAAGAATTGATAAGACTGTACTGTACTTGAATTTACTGGAAAGAGCTGAAATGAGACTGAAACTAAAGTCTTTCTCTATTAATTACCCAAACTCCTGCTAAACAGGTGCCAGTCTCTCCTTTATGGGCCAAGTCTTGTGTACTTTTCAGAATGAATTCTCCAAACACTGTAGTACATTCAATAAGGCTTTATTAGATGTTCACAATGTTCGAATACTATCTTTATTAGCAGTGCTGATAAACAATATCCAAAGTTATTGCATGTCATATTCTGATTGTCCTGAACAACGTAAACTAAAATAGTCTTTATTTGACCTGTCTTCTGTACTCAGGCTTGAGTGCCCATATTGTAGCTTAATCTTTTCTGTAATGACAGGTCGAACAAACCAACTGGCCTTAATTGACTTCCCTAATTGTATCTGAAGTATATTTTAAAAATACCAAAACCCTGTAATGCTTTATATGCTCTCTTAGCCTTGGTTCCCTTGGTTTCCAGGCCTGGTCTTAATCTAACATTCTATTAAGGAATATTCTGTAGCTGGCAAGATTGTATCTTTCCCTTGAGAAACAAACATTCTGTATTTCTGTATTTTCTGCACACTTTATGCTTATCTTTCCTTTCTAATAAACTGTCCCTCATGCTTGACAAGCAAGGTTATTCTTTCTTTCTGCTTAACTGTCTTTTATGCATAAATGAAACACAATTTCTAGGCCTATTTACCCTTTACCCTGTCTAATGTCTAATAACTACTTTAGAATGGAAGTCCCTAATCTAACACTGCTAGTGAATTAACAATGAAAAAGTATTACCTTGTGTTACCATAATGTTGCAAACTGCTCAGCAATCCACTGCTGTAACTATCACTATTTAATATTCATGGCTTTCTCTTCACTGTTATCCCAATGAATCATTGGAAGACAATGAAGAGAAAGTTGTGGCACTTTAGGTAGGGTCACAGCCAGTGGGAGTTTATTTATTCTTTTAAGTTAAAAATAATCCTTACTTAAAAGAATAAGTAAATAAAGTGCCTGAGCTGAATATTTTCACTGGTCCTTCTATGTGCGTGCAAATGACAAGCACCTCAAGTATCTAAAGGTAAATGCTGAAGATTTATCTCATTTAACACTTTTTTTAACAAGAAATAGTCAATTGCTTGTTGTGCTCAGCACATATGCTAATTGAAAAGAGCTTACAGTGCTGAATACAATACAACAAATAAAATAAAATTATTTTCTCAGCTGGCCATGGGTGCCCTGGAAATGTGGGCCCCAAGCAACTGCCTAAATATCCCCTATTGTAATCTGCAACTGCATGACTTGCTTGGTACACTGAACTCTCAGTAAGTAAATGTCACTGAAATAAAAAAGGTACTACAAAATCTAAAACCAATCTCACTACCTCCTGGCCTGACCATAGCACACCCTATTGGAATACTTAAAAATAAATCCATAACTGAGTCTTATATTCAAGTCCTATGGTAAGAGTATTATATATACATAACACCTCTTCATAAAGGAAAAACAATTTCTTTAGTAATTTTAAATCTATTGTCATACTATCCCCAACTCTGAAATACTTGAAAATGTATATAAAAGCAGTTGTTATGTTACCTGGTAAATAACAATGTGCTTCACCTACACATCATGGACTCTGACTTGAATTCAGCATGAAAACTGTTTTTTTATCTTTCTTAATTACTATTAGCCACTGCAAAAACAAGGGTCTTTCCACTGCAGCTATTCTCTTTGACTTATCAAAGTCCTTGAATGCTGTCTCTCACTCTCTTCTTTTATAAAGTCTGGCTAATATAAATTTGGCACACCACACATTAGAATGGTTCAAACGTTATCTATCTAATCAACTATAAGTGGCTTCTACTTTTCTACAAAATACTATAGGTGTTGCACAAGGCTCAGTACTTGGACCAGTTCTGTTTAATAACTGTGTAAAGGACATACATGCCAAGATTCTGATGGCACGTTAGGACAGTATGCAGGTGACTACACTGTCATGCGTACTGCTAACTCCCTCAGTCAGGTGCAACATTCCACACAATATAACCTTCAAAGCCTACAGCAATGCTTAAAGACTTAAATCATTTATCATTTGCCAATAAAACTAAATTATTCATATGTTAGTAGGAATTATACATTTTGCCCATTTGTTCCACACTATAAGAGGTAGTGTTCCACATTCTGGAGATGGAAGATTGAGAGCTATGGTGGAATTTTTTGCTCTATATTAGCTACTCGAAGAGGAGTTTCATCGAATGCCTCTTCATCGACCCGTAAACCAAGAAATCACAAAACAGCGAATATGCATATAAGCGATTTCTTTCCCTGGGAAAGAAATTGCTTGCGCTAAACAAAAAAAAACACATCACTATGAACAATACAAAGTAGGGGACTTGTCCCAACACCCCCCACACCCTCCTAACTAAATATACTAACTCTGAGATTGCACTACAGTGGGGAAAACGGCAAAGTAACAGAGTTGGCCAAGTGATTTCTTTCCCAGTGAATGAAATCGCTTATATGTGTTTTCGTTATTTAATGGTCGATGAACAGGTGTTCGATGAAATGCCTCTTCAGGTATATAATAGGAACCTGAATTTTTCTCCCCTAGCCTCCACTGTAAGCTCATTTAAATTATTCCTGATCAACAAATAGGAATAAATAAAATAAACTATAGTTAGGGAAAAATATGGAAGGTGAACACAAAGTAAACGGAATGCGTGAAAACAACAGTTAATATTTGCAAAGCATTCATCTCCTGCTGCATGCACTTAATTGGTAATGAAAAAACAGGCATACACAAAAGTATAATAAGAACAGTGTAAATTAATGATTAAACAGTGGCTAGTTAATAATAGATATTGGCTAGAAACATTAGTATTTAACAAAATATCTGCAAGCTAATAAAACAGCAGGACAAGTAATAATTTTGCAACATCTCATGAAAACTGCAATCATATCTGATTAACAAACACTAATTTCAAGCCCAGAACAAGCAAAGCCACATCTTTTGTCAAAGGAAAACAAACTTTTAATTTTTTAGCCCCGTTATGAACTAAGGCCGAACATCATTGTCAGTATGTTTCAGTTAATTACATATAAGTGTCATTGAAGTTCTCTGGCAGGAAGTAAAGTGGTGTTGGTATAACTGATGATGCAAACTGAAATGGTAACAGTGACTTAAGTAAAGCTCTCTCACGTTTTGACAGCAGGCAGGCTCCATCAGCAAACTAGGCAATTCAACCGGACTGCAGAATTTAGAGACAGCAGTCTAATCAGCCAGCAAGGAACATAAGAACTGCTATAGTTTTTTCATCCATAAACAAAACTTGCATGATGTTCATCAGATTATTCTGTGTGCCTCTGTCTTTAAAATAGGAAGTGAATGTGCCAGATAATAAGCAATTCCTTGACAAGTATGTTAATCTGTACAACTGTTACTGTCCACTCAACTCTAAATGACTAGTACATATGAGTGAGGAACATGGATGGATTCATATTCTGTGTATATACCAGCACATACTTTTTTATAATAAAATGTGCTGGAAATTAAATTTTATTTAAGAAAATAATGAGGAGCTTTGTTTACTGCTGAACCTTAAGTTATTGGAGTCAAGAAAAAATACTAGAGGATTTTGTTACTTGTTTGATAAGATTTCTTTATTTTGTTTATTAAGTTATATGCTATTGTTATTTATTTTATTTTTCCGAAAAGGAATGGTTGGCTATATATGCCTTTCCTTAAGCCTAACATTTCAGGAGTTTAAGTACTGAAAAGGTATACTTCCTAAAGCACACATTACATAGGTAATAAGGATGCAATCCTTGTTGGGAGCCAGTGAGGGCTATATTTTGGCAGTTGGCATACAATGCCAAAATCCTACCTATCCCTGAATGGGTAGGCTTGGCTCCAAGATACAGCAAATCATTCATCTGAAATCTGCAATTAGGAGACACATAAAAAGACAGACCACACACACACACACACACACACTAATGTTCAAAACTCACGTCAGTGTGATTAATTCGTATAAACTTCTACCTCTCTTTTTATGTAAGCAGAATCTGTTGCCTTAAAGCTTGACTTGTAAAATGGTATGACTGAAATATAGCCCATAGCTTTTGAACAAGGGGAGCAGCAAATAATTAAATTTGTTGAAGCAAAGTCAGGTCTGTAGGTTTTGCAGTCATAAGTGACTGTAGACAAAGCTTTCAGAATGCCAAAATAGTAAAAGGTTGCTCATAAAATATAATTATTTCTGGTTAAATTCCTTTTTAGTGTAATCCAATGACTCTCCAATCTGTCCCAATCAGGCTTTTTGGAAAAAAAAATGTTTTCTATTCTTAAGCTGATAATAGCAGTTGTCCATGCCTTAAATAATCACAAATGACTGGTTAACAATAAAACAAGTAGCTATAGTCTGTGGTATGTCTTCAGCTTGATTACAGGTTTCTGATAAAAATAAAATTAATACAATTCGGTACTAATAAAGCACTTTCTATTTCAGTAATTCAACAGTTCTTATAAAACTATGTTAAGGACAATGGCCATTTAATATACAGATTATATATATCTGTAGTAAGTGCTCTACAGCCTATCTATATATCCAAACATTTAAAAAAAAGCTGTAATAAATTAGGTTGATGAACAAATAAACGTGATCTATTCCAGTAAATGAACCACTGATTGTGATAAACATCTGGTTTGTAGGACAGTCCTACATTTGCTAGTCTTATCAAACGTGTAACAAAGTCCTCTAATATTTTTCTTGACTCCAGTAACGGAATGTTCAGCAGTAAACGAAGTTCCTCATTCATTAGAGCCTAATATTCAAAACACAATTTACCCCATAAACATCTATAACTAATAGAATATAGTTTCAAATTCTCTAATCTAAAGGTGCATGATTTTCCACTGAACTATGAGATTCTCTTAGTGAACTTGCTCTATATTCCTTCAAGTAGCAGTAAGTCACATTTACTAAGTATGCGAAATAACATGTTATATTCTTTAATTGAAATTACATAAGCTATAAACACTTTTTTAAATTCCTTATTATTCATGTCAAAATTCTTAAACATCAAACCAACCACTTTGGTTGATTTTATTTTAATTTACTGAACATGAAATCTAAAACTTAAGTTATTATTGATAATGCCAAAATCTTTATACACAAACAAGTTCTGTGGCATTAGCATTAACTTTAACAGAATGTATAACACCTATTTTCAGTATGTTAACAACTAACCCATTTTGTTTAAACCACATAGTTACTAAAGTCATATACTGATTAAACATTTCAATATCTTTTGAAGTGGTAATCACATATCCTATTTTTATATCATCAGCATATGTTGCTATCCACCCCTGTGAAGATGTTGGTATTAATGAGAAAATGACATTACACAGCAAAAGCCGAAAACTGAACATATGGTACACCTTTGCTCACATGAGACCAATCTAATGTATACTTTTGTATTTTCATTTCTGTAACCTCTTATTCAACCAGTTTTCAACCCAATAAATAACATAAGGGTTTATTAAGTGTTTATGCTTTGCCTCAATAATAACATTAAGTGGCACATTATCAGATATCTTAGATCGTCATCATCATCTTCTTCTTTCGGCTGTTCCCGTTAGGGGTCGCCAGAGCGGATCATCTGTTTCCATTTCTTCCTGTCCTCTGCATCATGCTCTTTCACACCAACCACCTGCATGTCCTCTCTCACCACATCCATAAACCTTATCTTAGGCTTTCCTCTTTTCCTCTTACCTGGCAGCTCCATCCTTAGCATCCTTTTCCCAATATACCCAGCATCCCTCCTCAATACATGTCCAAACCAACGCAATCTCGCCTCTCTTGCTTTGCCTCCAAACTGTCCAACCTGAGCTGACCCTCTAATGTACTGATTCCTAATCCTGTCCATCCTAGTCACACCCAGTGCAAATCTTAACATCTTTAACTCTGCCACATCCAGCTCTGGCTCCTGCCTTTTTGTCAATGCCACCGTCTACAACCCATATAACATAGCTGGTCTCACTACCCTCTTGTAGACCTTCACTTTCACTCTTACTGGTACCCGTCTGTCAGAAATCACTCCTGACACTCTTCTCCACCCATTCCACCCTGCCTGTACTCTCTTCTTCACCTCTCTTCCACACTCACCATTACTCTGAACTGTTGATCCCAAGTACTTAAACTCATCCACCTTTACCAACTCTACTCCCTGCATCCTCACCATTCCTCTACCCTCCCTCTCATTTACACACATATATTCTGTTTTAGCCCTGCTGACCTTCATTCCTCTCCTCTCTAAAGCCTATCTCCACTTCTCCAGGGTCTCCTCATCCTGGTCCCTACTCTCACTACATATCACAATATTATCTGCAAACATCAGTCCACGGGGCCTCCTGTCTGATCTCATCTGTCAACCTGTCCATCACCACTGCAAATAAGAAAGGGCTCAGAGCTGATCCTTGATGTAATCCCACCTCCACCTTAAATGTATCTGTCACTCCCACCGCAGTCCTCACCAATGTCACACTACCCTCGTACATATCCTGTACCACTCTTACATACTTCTCTGCCACTCCCGACTTCCTCATACAATACCACAACTTCTCTCTAGGCACCCTGTCATATGCTTTCTCTAAGTCCACAAAGACACAATGCAACTCATTCTGACCTTCTCTGTACTTCTCCGACAACACTCTCAGAGCAAACATCGCATCTGTAGTGCTCCTTCCTGGCATGAAACCATACTGCTGATCATTAATTATCACCTCCCTTCTCAACCTAGCTTCCACTACTGTTTCCCATAACTTCAAGCTGTGACTGATCAGTTTTATCCCTCTGTAGTTACTGCAGCTCTGCACATTTGATGTTTTAAATCCATATAAACAACCACAACTGATAAACCCAGATCTATTGCTAGGGAAACTGACTTATAAAATTAACCAAATTAGTAAAACTTGAATAGCTTTTAATAAAACCATGCTGTAAGGCTTCCTTTAAAGATTCTTAAAGTTCACTATTCAAAACTGTTAAAAGGCACCTCTCAAAACTTTTATCTATTGTTGATGTAAGACTAATAGATCTAAAATTAATTATTTTTCCAAAAGAACTCCTCCCAAACCCCGTATGGATAGGAATAATATCCACAAGTTTCCAACTAGATGGGACATATCATTGCTGTAACATATTATTGAAAAAAGAAGTAATAGTTGCAGAAATATATCTACTACAAACAAACCCATAGGGGTCTTGAAGATTGTCAGGAACTATTCCACCATTTTGCCTTATACTCCCCAATGAAGACTGCACTATTTTTTGACTAAAAATAGGACAACCACCTTTGACAAATATTAATTTCTTTTCTCCTAAAAATCTTTTCCATCTGTAGTATCATCTACCTGAAAATAATAATTAAACATATTGGCCAATTTTGTGCTTGCATATAATGTGTTAATATTATGTTCTACAGGACCAACTGTTCTGTCCTTTCTTCTAATCTGGTTAGCATAACAGTAAAATCGCTTAATTGAAGTTGCTGTCAAAAGGGGCATTTCATATTTCTTCTTAGTCATTCTTAAAGATTATTCTGTCTTCTGTTTTCTAGATTATATGCACTTTTAGCAGTTCTGCTCTTATACCCTTTCCAAATGCTGTACATTCCCCTCTTCCTTCTCAACAAGTTAGTGTGTATCATATTCCAGCAAGGAGATGTATAGCTGTCATGTATATGATATAGTTTTACTACACTTATCAAGATGACCACAACTAATACTCTCAAAAGTATCCCAAATAGAAGTTATTCCATCTACATCCTCTCCTACCATTATGATAGAATTAATTTCTTGCATTCTATCTAAATCAAAGATTAATGTTTTATCACATGTAATCCTTAACAGATATTCCTTACATCTGTACATCGTAACAACAAATTCAAAAGCATTATGATCCAAATTACCAAGTGGACAGAGCAGATTAACATTGATTATGTTATTTGGAATATTTGTAAGTAATAAATCAATCATGTTATTTAATCTTACAGGGAAGTCAATTAGTTAAATTATTAATCATACAAAAATCAAGAACTTTGTCCTCCACAACTGTCCCAGCTGTTCCTTCTTTCCATTTTATCTTAGGATAATTAAACTCTCCCAACATTACTAAGTTTTTATATTTTACATACTTAATGAGTTCTCTTATATAAGTATATTGATCTGTAACTGCCATAGATGGTCATTTATAACAAACCAAGATATAAATATGATTGGCCATCCCATTCACAGTTGGTTCTAAAAACAAAAATTTGCAGTTGTGGTTAACTGATATCACTTTTACAGGTATCCCAGAGGTGACAAATACAATGACACCACCATCACTTATATCTTCTGTCAAACAAGCATACTATGAATAGCCATGGAGTACAATGCCTTCACATTGCCAGGATTCAATAATCACAACGAAATATGTAGTTTCCTTACAGATTATTTGTAATTTGCCTATTTTCATATTTAAACTTCTATCATTTTCATAAAAAAAAAATAACTCTGTTCAATCTTCTCCTAATATCTCTGACTGAATTGTTTTTATAAGATCTGAAAAGAGTGACATACAATATCATTATCTGTTTTACTCAGCAATTTACTTCCCTGGAAACTCAAAGAAAGCCTGTCCTTATTACATAGTTTCTTATTCACTCTAAAATCATCCTATGTTCTAATGAAATCCGTCTCTTTTGATAGACAGACAGAAATTTCTAAGCCAGGTGTTAAATAACATTTGCTTTATAATACTGTTAGTTTTGTAGAGAGGAGAATCTGTCAAAAACATATACTCACTTCATTATTTAACAGGCATTCCTTAAAAATATTTTCTACCACGTCAAACATATTTTGCAGAGGGATATTTTTGAAATAATTAACACATGTATTAAAACTTCCTCATAACAGTACATTCTAGAAAATAGTGTCTTTAAACCTTGATGTACATTATGCAGCTTACTATCTAGGAGACTGATGACTGTAACCTTTTCCCTGTCAATGCTACACAATGGTCTGAGACATTTTCTAAGTACAGAATCACCTATAACAAGGACCCTAGATGTATGCTTCATAGGTCCATAGGTTCATAGGCAGGTACTAGGCTATTGGTCCTAGGGCCTATATAAGCCTAGCCAGCAATGTACCCTGGCTTTCGCCACCCAATCAAATTATTTTCTTGTGCCCCTGTCGAGCAGAGCCACAGAAGAGATCCCGCAGGTGAATTTTCTATCTCCTATCCAATCATCAAGATTTTTCTTGAAGAGTGCTAATGAGCTTTGTTTGATATAGATAGGTAGTTTGTTCCACAGTTTGGGAAGTCTCTGGGATGGGAATCTATCCCTACAGCATGTTCTGTTTATTGTGGTGACAAGGTTTAGGTCCCTAGAGCATGTAGCTCAGAGGGATTGGGATTTCTTTAAGTGTAGAATGTCCAACAGCTCTGGGTTTGACATAGCTTGACATAGGCAGAGATCACCTCTGAGTAGGTAATATGTGATGGAGTAAAGCTGGAGTTTTTTGAAACAGTCTGCGTAGGGCATCTGTTTGTGGCCGGTAATCCTCTTTGTGAGGTATTTCTGTGGCCTTTCCAGTTGTTGTAGATGTCTTGTGAGGTACATACCAAAAGGGGCGCTGTATTCTATAATGGGTCTAATGAGTGATGAGTAGAGGGGAACAATGACCTCTTTTTTCCTGGATGAGAAAGAAACCTTTTGTGATGAGGTGTGCCATGTAGAAGAATTTCCTGACTACTGTGGCGATGTGTTTATCAAAGGAGAGACTACTGCCCACCTGTGTCCCAAGCTTTTTTTTCTCCAATAAGGATTGCAACCACAAAGTGGTTAACTTATTCATATCTAATAAACAGATATTGTTCCATATAAACTTACAAGTTTAAAGAATTGTCTCTCATTCATTCAATAAAACCTGTGCTCTCTTACTCCTTCTGCATCTATTGTGCATGTTGCTCTTCGATTTTACTTGTATCTTAGCGTATTCATCTCATGAGGAAAGCACAAGACTGCTTGCAAGGAGAACCAATTTAATAGCTGAACCACTCAGCATTCAGCTGGTGGTCTTCACTATGCTCACTACCCCTGCATAAAGCAAAAAGAATGATAAAAAATAAAAAAAAATATGCAACAGTTTAATTGAATAAAGCAGCTTTTCACTGCTGCTCACAGGGAGATGCTGTTCAATAGCTGAACCTCTTAGCATTCGGCCAATGGTTTTCGCTATGCTCACACACCCCACTTAAAGCAAAAAGAATGGTAAAAAAAACACACACAGCTTGCTTGAATACAGCAGTGTTTCACTGCTGCTGGCAAGGAGATGCTATTCAATAGATGAACCACTTGGCATTCAACCAATGGTTCAATTATTAGAGGAACTGATACTTGCATTTCCAGAGAGGATAATGAACATCAAATAGTGTTATGCTTTCCAGGAAAAAAAATATAGGATGTGAGATAAGCCTTAGAATGCCTTAAAGTAAGGAAGTATCAATCTGTTTTTATTCTTGTTGGTACAAATGATCTCATCTGCAAAGATTATTTGACTGTCAGTAGGGAACTTACAGCTCTCTTAGATAGTATAGCTTCTGCTGGTGTTAGGACATATTTTACACAAATCGCATACATAAAGGAGAGTAAGGTTACCATGAATGAGATTTTGGGGGTCAAATACCAACAATGAAAAAAATGTCCTGTTTTAAAAAATGGAAATGTATAGAGCATCTGAGACTAATTTTGGGCGCACATGTTTTCAGACAGGATGGCGTGCATATGTCAAGATCAGGGAGAAGAATTTTTACAGCAGATATTTTGCAATATTTGACAAATACAAGGCAGGAATTTTGTCAGGTCAGAAATGTAACAGTTCACAGAAAGCAACATTTGATGCATCTCTGATGGCTGTTAATGCTAGGAGCATTAATAATGTTGTTGTTGTCTTTCGGCTTTTCCCGGTTAGGGGTCGCCACAGCGGAACTCCGGTCCACTAATGATTGGCAGTAGTTAATTTTTCACGGTACCGAGTTACCAGCTCGACACCCAACCTTCAACGAAGGCACGCCCATTCACGCATGTCTTTCGGAACACCACTCGACCCGCGGGGAGGACATGCAGACTCCACACAGAAGGCACTCCCCGCACACTAGCTGAGAATCAAATGGGAGAACCTCTTGCTGTGAGGCAACAACGCTACCGCTGCACCACCGTGGATTGGATAGGAGCATTAATAATAAAGGGGTTTTTTAACCCTTTAGGAGCATTAATAATAAAGGTTTTTTTTTTTTTATTATTTGGAAAATGTGATACGTTCCCACAAGATTGATGTCATTATTGTGAGTGAAACCTGGTTAAAAAACAATGACTGGAAACCAGTTCTGTTGGAGTATAAATGTTTTTATTGTAACAGACATTCTAACAAAAAATCAGGTGGAGGTGTTATGATAGGGATTAGAGATAGTTATGACACCTGTGATTAATTACATGTTCACTGATAACACCAATACTGTAGAATGTGCCACTGTGATAACAAAGACAACTCTGGAACATATAACAATTGTTGGAGTGTATAGATCTCCAAAGTCAATTGCTGAATACCTAGAGGAATTCATACATTTTTTTTGCGTGAAGCACAGGAAGGAAGAATAATAGTGGCTGAGGACTTAAATTTACCAGAAACAGACTGGAATAATACTGATTCAAAAACCTTAGTAAGGAAATTATTCACAATGTATGTTCAGGAACAACAATTGCTTCAGACTATAAAAAAAAAACTGTCAGGTAATGGAACATACTAGACACTGTGTTCCTAAAGAAATTACTGTTACTTCATGTCAGGTTTTACTGCTGTTGATGTGAAGGGATCATGAGGTTATAAAGGTTAATTTTTTGCTAGATAATTCTGCCAAACTCAAATCTAAACCAATGCACAGAAGATTAATTGCAGATTATATGGCAGCAAAACAGTCATTATGTAAAACTAATTGGAGCAATGTGTTCAGCGGAAAATCTGCAGAAGGAATGTAAAAAGTGCAAAAAAAGTTTAACATCAGGATCTAGGCAAACATTGTCTTGGGGAGGATATATTTCTATAAGAACAAGGTACCTGATTAAAGTGAGAAACAAAAAATATAAGAACTGCAAAAGAGGTTGAACTGCAACTTTGAAACCTGAAATAAACACACTGGGCAAACAAACTAAGCATAGTGTGAGACAAGATCAAGAAAAAAATTAAGAAAATGTATACAAAAATACTGAGCATAATAGGAAACCATTTTATAGATACATAAGATGTGAAAGGAATAAAGACATACAAATTGATAAACTGTGTGTAGTGTCTTAAATTTATTCTCAAACACAACAGATTATAGATATATTTACAAAATCTTATGCAAAACAGTTTGGATCCAGAAAGGAGATAATAAGTTGTTCTAGGGACATTCAGGTACGCTCAGATACTGGTATCAAAGTAGATTATATTGAAAAAGAACTATGTAAACTGCATAAACAAAGCACAGGGAGGAGACATAATTAGTAATAATGACCTGAGAACACTTCAACAAGAACTTATTGGCCCATTATTTGGGACCTTATTGGGGTCTGAATGGAGAGATGATAGGGGCCTGAATGCAGAGATGATAGGGGCCCAAATTTAGAGATGATAACTCAGCAAATAAAGGAGAGTATTTTTGCTGAAAATGAATTCATCCTCAAATCTTGTTGAGTACCTTCTCAAAGTGGACCCTGTTTTTCACAAAATTTCACCAAGACAACATTGATATATAGACTGTTTTACATAACATATATCATGGACAGAAGTAGGTTAAAAAGTAAAAAAGAGAGCTGGGTGCACAAGACCCAGGATAAAAAAGTGTCCAATCCTGGTAGGCACACTGGTGCCAAGACTAGAAAAGATGACAGTGTAGAATCCTCAAAATACGAAAACATCCCTACAACGGGGCAAAGCCAGGCCCAGGGGGGAGTATGCCCCCCTCCCCCCATTGTCAAAGGAGGTAGTAGTCCACAAAAACTGATAGGCCAAAGAAGAGCTATAAAGATGATAAAGTGGACTATTGAGGATAAGAAAGAAATTATGTATTGTTATTGTTATGCAAAAAGCCCAGAATTTCCAGACACAAGATATACACAAGGATTAAGAGAGAAATTAGAGGAAAGAAAAATACTTCCACAATAAAAACTGTCAGAAGCTTCAAATAAAAATTTGTATTCATGAATACAACAGATTTGTGAAAAACAGTACATAGATCAAGAAACTTTGATCTGTTTGGAAAAAAACAACAAAACCTAGAGATTTTTGAAAAGTATAAAAATGAAATATGGACATGGGAAAGAAAGAGAGATTTGATATGGTGCAATATTTATGCAAAGGAGAAAGCCAAATTAATCAATATAAAGAAGACAGTCCCAAATATATTCAAAGAGAAATACAAGCAAAGGCATTTGAATATGGAAAATTTCACAATAAAAAAATAATATCACAAAGAGGGAATTTAGAAAAGAAGATTAGTATAGTAGAATTAAAAAAAATAAAAGTTGAAGTTATGGAGTGCCTACAAAGGGAAGGATTGGGTGTAGAAGGTCTAACACAGGTCACATCACAGGATGATGAAGTGAGTCCTCAAAGTAAAAAGAAGCAGGAAGATCAGGAGGCATCTGAAGAAGAAATATGGACATGGGAAAGAAAAAGAGATTTAATATGGTGTCATATTTATACAAAGGAGAAAGCAAAACTAACCAGTACAAAAAGAACAGTACCAAATATATTTGAAGGGAAATACAGGCAAAGGAATCCGAACATGGAAAACTTTACAATATAAAAAATAAGAAGACAAAGAGGAAAAGTATAAAAGGGAATTAGTAATGGAGAAGTTAAAGAAAGTGAAACTGAGGTTATGGAGTACCTGCAAAGTGAAGGATTTAGTGTAGAAAATCTAATTCACAAAGCACCACAACAGGATATAGCAATGGCTATCCAAATTAAGGGGAAACCAGAGGAACAGGAAGCAATTGGTCAGGTGCCATATGACGATATTTTGGAGCCTTTCACAGGAAACCAGTATAAATGCCCACTTGAAGGTAGGCAGAAAGAGAAGGAACAAGAAACTGTGGAAACTCTGATGCAGTCAATGCTGAGGAGTGATAGGCCAGTGATTTCCCATATGACAGAGCAACGGATGGCACAGGATGAAATTGAAGAGAATGTGCCACATGAAGATGCTATAGAACTTTCTATAGAATGCTAGCAGGAAATGGAATACAAAAAAAATGTGCCCTCACTTTAGAAAAAAAATGAGCTAAGACAAGAGCTGCTTGATTTAATAGAGATAGACATATTAAGATCAATGAAAGAATAAGCTGCAAAAAGTTAATAAAACCCAAAAAGTCAGAAGTCTGATAAAACAAATGAACACAGTAATTAGGACTGTACCTAGAGATCCATAAGATATAACAGAAGTAAACAGGATAGATTACTGTGCAGATAAATTAATAACTGAAAAAGTTCTACCACAAGAATACAGGGTAGTAAGGGAAAAGAAAAGGAGAAATCGAATACCGTCATGGAAGTATCGAATAGAGAAAACTATAAAGCAATTCGGACAAGAAGTGTCACTGTTAGAAGAATATAGAAGAGGGAACAGTTCCACAAAAATACTAAGAAAGATAGACATGATAAAAGCAATGCATTGTATTAGAACAGACCAGAATCTATCATGCACTATCGCAAATAATCTAAAAATCTCAGCACAGGCAGAAAAACTTAGAAGATACACAGATAAATATAAAGGAAATGTACAAAATAAGCAATTTATTGATAAACCAAAAATGTTTTATAGAGAATTTGGCAACAAGGTAAAAGGAATTGAAAGACCGCCAAAAAAAAGAAGAAATAGATACATTTTGGAGAAGTATCTATGAAGATCCTGTGGAACATAACAAAGATGCTAAATGGATAGAAGAAGTAAAAGAAAGAATAAGAAGTTTAAAGGTACAGGATATGAAATGGGATGAAGTAACAGCCAGAGAGATTGAAACAAAGTTAAGAAAAGCCTCTAACTGGAAAACCCCAGGCCCAGATGCAGTACCTAATTTTTGGTTAAAAGTGTTAACATCTTTGCACGAAGATTTAGCCATGAGTAAGAACTAATTATATGTACACCATGAACAGACACCAACCTGGCGAACAACAGGAAAAACAATGCTCCCACTTAAGCAAGCTACCCTAAAAATTATAGACCAATAACTTGCCTCCCGACGACATAAACTATACATGGGAATTGAAGCAGACAGAGTTTATAGTCATTTAGAAGAAAACTCAATTATAGCAGTAGAACAAAGGGTTAAAGGATCATTTGTTGTTAAATAAAGTCATAGTGGAGAACTGTAAAAAGGGGAAGAATCTAAGTATGGCATGGACTGACTACAAAAAAGCATTTGATAGTATCCAACATTCATGGATAAAAGAGTGCTTAAAATATATAAGAAACACCCTACAGTGATTGACCACATTACAGTGACCATGAAACAGGGGCAGACCACGTTGCAATTAAGCCACGATAAAGGACAAATTATTATCCCAGGGATAAGAATTCAAAGGGGGATATTCCAGGGTGACTCTCTGTCACCACTGCTATTCTGCCTTGCCCTTAGCCCACTAAGCTGTCTACTTAACAGCTTAGCCCACGGCTACAATCTGACCCCTAGAAAACAGCAAAGTGTAAAGACTTCTCATCTTCTTCTTGTCAATGATTTAAAACAATATAGCTCCTCAGATGAGGAACTGAAAGCACAACTGCAAGTTGTCAAAACATTTTCAGATAATATAAGAATGTTATTTGGTCTTGATAAATGTGCAAGGAGAAAACATAAGTTTTGGACAAGAATGTGATATAAAAGAACTTGAGCAAGAGGGAGTGCATAAATATTTGGGAATTGATGAAGGATCAGCAATAAAACATGAACAAGTGCGAATAAAACTTAGTAAGGAATACTTTAGAAGACTTAAATTAATCCTGAAAACAGTGTTGCCATCTTGAAACAAAATCCAAGATATTAACCATTTTGCTCTTCCTGTCCTAACTTACAGTTTTGGAGTGATTGACTGGCCCCAAAGTGTGCTGGATAGATTAGATAAGAAAACAAGAAGGTTGCTTCATGCTCACCAAATCATTTATAAAAATCAGTGCATACCAAGATTATATATTCCCCATTCCGAAGGAGGGATGGGCCTCCTTGAAACTGATTACATGTATAGCTCTACAATTGTGGGACTCCACACATATCTGCTGACCTCACAAAGCCCTAACATAGTGAAAGTTTTGAAACATGAGGGGAATAAATCTAAAGTGACTTCTCTGCTAAATCTAGAAGAAGCATATTGGCGTCAAGCAGAAATGGAAATCAAACCAGAAGTAGATAAAAATCAGGCAGCAACTGAATGTGCTAAAAAACAAAAGAAAGAATATAAGGTGAAGGACCAGATGAGAAGCCAAGAAATGTGTAAAATGCATACATTTTGTTGCAAGTATAGAAAACTTGTGGAAGAATGTCTTGTTGACCAGGAACAAACACAGGAATGGTTAAGGAGGTGAATTCAAACCAAGAGATGAAAGGTTAATATTGGCGGCCCAAAATAGTGGGCTGCGTACACATTGGTTTACAAAGTCCATTGAATATGTGGGAGAAACAGACAAACGTAGGTTTTGTAAAACCAAATTGGAAACAGTCGCACACCTCGTTGCTGGCTGTGACATACTGATGGCAGAAGGACTGTATACTGAAAGGCATAATAATGTAGCAAGATTGTTGCACTGGGAATTGTGCAAACACTATTGTATTGAAGTGGTTGAAAAACAATGGAAACATGATCCACAAAGCATTATAGAAAATGATGAAGTTTACATCACATGGGATCATCCATTACCAACAGTTCAAAAGATAGATGCTAGAAAACTGGATATAGTGGTCCATGAGAAGAAGACAAAAGTAGCATTGATCATTGAAATTGCCACACCCAGTGACTACAGTGTCTTGCATACAGAGAGGCACAAAGTCATAAAATATCAGGATTTGCAGGCATAAACGAGAGCAATGTGAAAAAAAGATACCCAGAAAGTCCCAATAGTAGTAGGAACAATGGGTCTTATAAAAAATAATCTATAATTGTATTTAGATTTGTTACCAATACATGTAACTCCATGCGAATTGCAGAAAGAGTCATTACTGGGCACATAGTGGATGCTGTGAAGAGCACTTCTGGCTGACATCAAAGATTTAAACAATGCTAATTTCATGAACTTTAATTGTACTTTGACTTAGGAATGGGGTCCATTACCAACATGGTATTAGAAACCCAAAAGATTTGCAGAAATTAAAAAAAGGGAGAGACCATTATTTCTATTATTTACTAGGATGTATAAATACAGGAAGATTCTTCAAAACTGGCGTTATGGTTATTAAACCTGTCTTTAAGGGAAAGGGGAGTAGGACAAACCAAGAGTCATATAAAAGACCCTAAAGTCTTCTTTCCTGTTGTGGAAAAATAATGGAGAAGGTAATATTGGATAAGGTATTGTCAGAATTGGAAAGGTTGGGACTTGAAACCATATAGCAGCATGTATATGTTGAAAAACAGATCTATTATCACATGTAATATGATGTTCTGTAATGCTATAATAATAGCTATGAATGAAAAATTGTGCTGTGATGTAATTTATACAGATTTAACCTCAGCATTTTACAGGGTCATACACAAAACACAGATCAATAAATTAGAACAGCTATGTATTGTTTTACTCTTGATAAGATGAATAGCTGCATGGCTTACAAATAGGACATGGCATGTATCATACAGCAACTGGACAGGTGAAATTCTTGGTTACCGTCAAGGAGTCCTACAGGGGTTCAATCCTAGGTCTTTACTTGTTTAGATTGTATCTTTCAGACCTATCTTTTACATCTGAGGTGTTCTACAGTCTGTATGCAGATGACGTGAAATTGTGTAAACTGATTACATGTGCTACAGATAGGGCATTTCTGCAAAATAACTTGACTAAATTGACCATTTGGGTACAGGAGAATAATATGCCGATAAATACATCAAAAACTAAACATATAAGATTTGGGAGACATAAACTGAAAGTTGAATATTTAATATAGAACACAGTGACTGAAACTGTAGATTCACTTAAGGACCTGGGTACATGCGTAGATCCAGATTTGAGTTTCTCTAATTATATCAACCAAATGGTTAATGATAGTTATAGAACTAGAGGTTGTATGAAAAGATTTATAAAGTCTAGGAAATCAGAAATGATGAAGTA